>NC_137132.1:6617957-6847957 GCF_949319135.1 Squalius cephalus | reverse complement strand
TCATGTGTGAGAGTCAAATATGATCTTACTCTAATTTCTCCAGTTTACAGTGAGGATTCTGTAGTACATCAGACAGCAGATTCACTGATTCTCCTATTTTATTCCATGACAGACTCAGTTCTCTCAGGTGTTCAGGGTTTGATCTCAGAGCTGAAGTCAGAGCAGCAAAACCTTCATCTGTGACGCCACAAACCCACAATCTGTAGAGAACAATGACACACACTTCACTCTCTCAGTTCAGATCAGATCAGTTTAGCAGTGAATCCATTATTAAAGTCCCCATGAAATCAAAATTGACCCTATTTACTTTGTTAGCGCATATTACTAGTCTTGTGGTGAACAATTAATCCGTGCAAGAAAATATAAAAAAAAAAATTTTTTTACCATGGTAATCTTTAATCAAAATCTGAAAATGCCCCTCCCCTCTGCATTGGAGGACCTTCTCTGATGACGTAGGTTTGAGGAATTGGTTTGGGCAACGCTTAACCACTCCCCTCAAACCGTTAGTCTGTTATGAGCGAGAGATAGAGAGGAGGAGCGCTAGAGTAAAACCCTGCCCTCTGTTCAATATTCCGTTTCACTGGGAAATACGTCACAGCACTGGAGAAAAGTCGTTTGCAACTTCCGGTTCACGGGGACTTTAAAGAGAAAGTTCAAACTTAAAACACAAATTGATATGTTTGATGGATAATCAAATGTGTGTTTTTTCATTTTACAAAATTAAAAACAATACTTTAAAAAATGTCAATGCAGAAAGATTAACAATTAACAGTAAGAATGAATCCAGCATGTTCTTCATTTCTCAGTTCTGACTGTGTTGAGCTCGAGTCTGTTTAAAGTCAAGAGACTGAAATGTTAATTGTGTGTGAAAGTGTGTATTTCAGTGTGACTCTCAGTCCTGCAGTTTCATGTTATTGAGGATCAGCTCATATGTTCAATCATTTACAGCTCAATAATCTGAACTCACAGCAGCAGAAAGAGGCTGAACACTTCAAATATACTTTACATTGTGATTCATGTGTGAGAGTCAAATATGATCTTACCTCAGTATCTCCAGTTTACAGTGAGGATTCTGTAGTACATCAGACAGCAGATTCACTGATTTTCCTATTTTATTCCCAGACAGATCCAGATCTCTCAGGTGTTCAGGGTTTGATCTCAGAGCTGAAGTCAGAGCAGCAAAACCTTCATCTGTGACGCCACACTTTCTCAACCTGTAGAGAACAATGACACACACTTCACTCTCTCAGTTCAGATCAGATCAGTTTAGCAGTGAATCCATTATTAAAGAGAAAGTTCAAACTTAAAGCACAAATTAATGTTTGATGGATCATTAGATTAAGATCTATAATGTCACAAAACATGATCATAAAACATCTGAAATATCATTCAATGAGGAAAAATAATCTCTTATTTATACTATATTAAAATTCAATCTTGTGCAAAATCTGCTTTAATAAATGAGACTATTCACAACATAGGGTAGTTTGGTAATTTGGTGATTCTATAATTTAGGGTACACTGCATGTCCACTGATGTTAAATATACTTATACAGTCAAATTTCTTCAAACAAATTGCATTTTATGTGTAAACTTGCTTCATGAAATAACATCACACAGACAATATGTGCAATATATTCCTCATTTTGCTTAAAATGTGTCATTATGGCCCTAAATGTACAGTTTTGTCCATGTCCGATTTCAATGTGAGAAAGTTGAGGGTCCAAAAACATCCATTAAAATCATTAAAATAAATCAATTATTTTTACAATCTTTTACAAAAGTCTTAATATTAAAGGAAAATAATAGTTTAAAATATAAGTTATTTATTTAAATACTTAAAATATATTAATTTATTCGTGTCCACAAAATGTTGGTCAACTATGTTACGAACAAAACCTCCCCCAGCAACTCAAAAATGGTTTGTCCCAAGACCATGTGACCAGCACCATGTCATATCATTTTCCTCTGTGGAGGCCATTTCAAACACACCATGGTGAGTCTCCTCTCAGTTTTTTCAATATTTGATGTAGAAAAGCATATTGTCAATGGCCATATTATTAACCATCAACTATGTTATGTACATCGTCATGGCTAAATTTTTTTATTTATTATAATGACATTTTGTGTTGAATTCTTACATTAACCTGCTCAAAAAAATGACATGTGGTTAGCTAGGCTAGGTCCACCATTTCTATTATGGGGAAAAAATATGGAAATTGTCAACTAAGTTATGGTCAACTAAGTTACGGTCAACTATCTTTCAACTAAGTTACATCAGTGCTCTATGGCATATCATGATCATTAATTGTTTCTATGTTATTTATATGGACTGAACACACACACACACACACACACACACACACACACACACATATATATATATATATATATATATATATATACACACACTCACCTAAAGGATTATTAGGAACACCATACTAATACTGTGTTTGACCCCCTTTTGCCTTCAGAACTGCCTTAATTCTACGTGGCATTGATTCAACAAGGTGCTGAAAGCATTCTTTAGAAATGTTGGTCCATATTGATAGGATAGCATCTTGCAGTTGATGGAGATTTGTGGGATGCACATCCAGGGCACGAAGCTCCCGTTCCACCACATCCCAAAGATGCTCTATTGGGTTGAGATCTGGTGACTGTGGGGGCCATTTTAGTACAGTGAACTCATTGTCATGTTCAAGAAACCAATTTGAAATGATTCGAGCTTTGTGACATAGTGCATTATCCTGCTGGAAGTAGCCATCAGAGGATGGGTACATGGTGGTCATAAAGGGATGGACATGGTCAGAAACAATGCTCAGGTAGGCCGTGGCATTTAAACGATGCCCAATTGGCACTAAGGGGCCTAAAGTGTGCCAAGAAAACATCCCCCACACCATTACACCACCACCACCAGCCTGCACAGTGGTAACAAGGCATGATGGATCCATGTTCTCTTTCTGTTTACGCCAAATTCTGACTCTACCATCTGAATGTCTCAACAGAAATCGAGACTCATCAGACCAGGCAACATTTTTCCAGTCTTCAACTGTCCAATTTTGGTGAGCTCGTGCAAATTGTAGCCTCTTTTTCCTATTTGTAGTGGAGATGAGTGGTACCCAGTGGAGTCTTCTGCTGTTGTAGCCCATCCGCCTCAAGGTTGTGCGTGTTGTGGCTTCACAAATGCTTTGCTGCATACCTCGGTTGTAACGAGTGGTTATTTCAGTCAAAGTTGCTCTTCTATCAGCTTGAATCAGTCGGCCCATTCTCCTCTGACCTCTAGCTATTTCCTGATCACTCTATATTCAATTTCCCATGAATTTATGTGTGTAGTGTTTGATCATTTCAGATTTTTGAATGCATAAAGGATGATTTTACATCACATGTCTTTGTGAATTGAAAGTTTTGTTTGTTTGTTGTTAGTGTGCATTTCAATGTATTCTCTGTGGAATTATGTGCATTTCTGTACTGTTTAATAATTCTACATTTAAAATAAAAGAGGTTTTCACCGAAAGCAACTTTGCTAATTAAATTCTGTCTCATGAATAAAATGTTGTCCATGGTTAACAATATGTCCAGTCAACTAGGTTACTAGTGTCAACCGTGTGATTTTCATTGTCACCTAGGTTACACTTAGATTTTTAAAGTTAAAATAGCCAATATTGATGTTTCTGACATTTTTAAGCATTCTACTTATTTGCATAGGTTCGAGTTTACTATAACATCTTTTTTAATGATCAAAAATAACTTTAATGGAGATTTATGATGAAAAACATCCTGGTCCATAAGGACAGTTATAAACGCATTGCATGTTCATCTTTAAAAAAAGGTTGATTATGAAAATCCTTTTAAATAACAATTGTATGTGTGGCAGAAATAGACTCAAGAGCCTTCTAAATTGCATTTAATTTCAAGTGCAAGACTGAATTGAATGGTTTGTATAACACCCTGTTTGTCCGTAACATAGTTGACAAACTCTGAAGTAAAAACATGATTTTAATTTAAAAAAATGTAAAAACAGTTAATATTTAAGCTCTGCAGATAACAGATATGTAACACTGAATTAATATACTATATTGAGACACTTAATGTTCCACTGAGAAAGGACAGTGCTTTTGTGCTTTTTTGCTGACATGAAATGTACCCTAAATTAGAGAATGACGTAATATGTATGGAGTGTCAATTAGTGTGTGTGTGCGTGACTGCGTGTGTTTTTTTTCATTTTACAGAATTAAAAACACTTTAGAAAGTAACAATGCAGAAAGATTAACATACTTAACAGTAAGAATGAATCCAGAATGTTCTTCATTTCTCAGTTTTGACTGTGTTGAGCTTGAGTCTCAAAAAATTAAAGACAGGCTTTGTGCTTTCTGTTTGATGTCTCTGTGGAAGTTTTAAAGCAGTCTTAGCGGCGCTTTCAGAGTGCTCATAACGGAGAGCTGTCCTCTCTGTAACATTGTTTTTTGTGTGAAATAAATTTCTAAATAAATGCGACTTATAGGTTATATATGTTTTTTCTTCTTCATTGCGCATTTTTTGACTGATAGGCCTATCCTCCGGAGCGACTTATAAAATATGGTAAGTTATTTATTATTTTTGTGCGGCCCGACATTTGGTAAATTGGTAAATGTCCCATAAAGTCCCATCCTTTAAGCAGGGGTTGGGAAAAAATCAGCACCCCCAACCAAAAACCTCTTCCCGTGCCCCTGGATTCATGTGTGAGAGTCAAATATGATCTTACCACAGTTTCTCCAGTTTACAGTGAGGATTCTGTAGTACATCAGACAGCAGATTCACTGATTTTCCTATTTTATTAAATGACAGACTCAGAAGTCTCAGGTGTTCAGGGTTTGATCTCAGAGCTGAAGTCAGAGCAGCAAAACCTTCATCTGTGACGCCACAATCCCTCAGCCTGTAGAGAACAATGACACACACTTCACTCTCTCAGTTCAGATCAGATCAGTTTAGCAGTGAATCCATTATTAAAGAGAAAGTTCAAGCTTTCAAGCACAAATTAATATGTTTGATGGATCATTAGATTAAGATCTAAAATGTCACAAAACATGATCATAAAACATCTGAAATATCATTCAATCAGGAAAAATAATCTCTTATTTGCACAATATTAAAATTCAGTCTTATGCAAAATCTGCTTTAATAAATGAGACTATTCACTACATAGGGTAGTTTGACTTTCTTAAATCTATATTATGTAATATGTATGGAGTGTCAATTAGTGTGTGTGCGTGTGCGTGTGACTGCACATGTTTTTTTCATTTTACAGAATTAAAACACTTTAGAAAGTGTCAATGCAGAAAGATGAACATAATTAACAGTAAGAATGAATCCAGCATGTTCTTCATTTCTCAGTTCTGACTGTGTTGAGCTCGAGTCTGTTTAAAGTCAAGAGACTGAAATGTTGATTGTGTGTGAAAGTGTGTATTTCAGTGTGACTCTCAGTCCTGCAGTTTCATGTTATTGAGGATCAGCTCATGTGTTCAATCATTTACAGCTCAATAATCTGAACTCACAGCAGCAGAAAGAGGCTGAACACTTCAAATATACTTTACATTGTGATTCATGAGAGTCAAATATGATCTTACCACAGTATCTCCAGTTTACAGTGAGGATTCTGTAGTACATCAGACAGCAGATTCACTGATTTTCCTATTTTATTCCCAGACAGACTCAGTTCTCTCAGGTGTTCAGGGTTTGATCTCAGAGCTGAAGTCAGAGCAGCAAAACCTTCATCTGTGACGCCACAATCCCTCAACCTAAAAGAGATGAAAAGTTAAACACTATCGAATAGCTTTCCAACAAATTTCAATTCCAATATAATTTAACAATGAAAAATTCTTATCCAGGTTCATAGTCAAATGTTTCTATTTGCAACGTGTTTTTGCAGCGGTCAGAAATGTAGCCAATCACAGACATGTTTGCTGATCTCTTTTTTGTTCAGTGCCGAGTTTTTCACACTCGCGAATCCTCTCATTAACAAAAAGACAGATTTTCTTTATGCAGTGTAGACAACTTCATTATTTATAAAGGAGCTTTGTGAGATTGTGAACTGAGATGAGTGACAGTTTTATAATGTTTGTAAAGGGAGCGCTCTTTCGAGGCTATACATAATCCAGGGGTAGGCAAGTTCGGTCCTAGAGAGCTGCTGTCTTACAGAGTTCAGCTCCAATCCTGAAAAAAAACTCACCTGCCTGTAGCCTTCGTAATCCTGAAGACATTGATTAGCTCGTTCAGGTGAGTTTGATTAGTGCTGGAGCTAAACTCTGCTGGACAGCAGCTCTTTAGGACCGAACTTGCCTACCCCTGACATAATCCATTGAATAAAAGTTTCGTTTTTCTGCTGCTGAGGACCGATGGCCAATCACACGCTGCAGAACGGCATGTCAAAATAGATACGCACAACAGATTAATAGATAAATAAAAAAAATTCATATCAATATATTTTTGAAATTCCATCCCAAATATTTGCAAAAGTAAAAAAAAAAAAGTAAAGATTTGTAAATAATCTTAAATGTCTCATTGTACATTGCTGTTCTTGTTATGTAAGAGTCGTTGCTACACATTAAATCTGCACTTTACTAGAGAACCATCACTAATTTCACATACTCAGTGATTTAATTCTTAATTGTCAATCTCACAGTAAAATTAAAATATGAAGTTTTACTCAACGTTAAGCTAAACATAAAGTAATGTTTAATTGGTCTTCTAATAGTAACATTTTAATGTATGACTCTGCTATGTAAACTATACATCAAATGTTTTTTAGGAGATTTGAGCTACTTGATAAATGAGCTGTTTCTCCAGTTGTTTGCTTGGTCTTAATTTCTTTTATCATTTATTTTAAGTATTTAAATTCCTTCTTGAAGTGCAAGAACATTCAACTAGTAAACCTGAATTATTTATTCATACACACATTTTCTGACTTTGTTTGAATACCTGAAAGAATTTTACATTGTCACAGTTTAAAGGGTAACTAAACCCTAAAACAACTTTTTTTAGGTAATGATCTGTAAGACTGGGGCAGTATTACTGCTGTTCATTGATTCAAGTAATTTTTTTGACATTATGTAATTATGTACAGTATGTAATTTTTTCGCCGCTAGGGGTCGCTAACCTGTTTACAATAACAAAGGCGTAGTTTGATGACGCAACATTTGCCAAGAATTATGGATCTTGTCGTCAATGTCTTTATCATGACTGATATGAAGCAGGTCGGGATTGCTAAGAGACAGCTCAGCTCCACACACGACGCGAGTCCCGCAGATATAAAGGAATATGGACATTTCATTCTACCGAACTACACGCAAGTGCAGAATTACAACTCACAGGTCAGTTTATTAGACAAATTAAACTTGTGAGGTAACGCAGCGCTAGTTTGTCTGTATGAGACTAGCAGTAAGCTAGATCAACATTAGAATAACATACAGATCATATTCTAACATTTTATCATTGTTGAACTATATAACATTGATTAGTTTTATGTAAATGTGCTCACCTGTTTAATAAAGTACATGTAGGAGCGGTCGAAGTCTCGGACGTGGAGCTCTCATTTATAACTGTCTATGGGAGCTCTAGGCATCTCGAAAACACCGCGCTGATATTGATTCTCGTTAGGGCTGCACGATATGAGGAAAAGCTGCGATGTGCGATAACATTGTTTAATATTGCGATGACGATAACTTGCGATAAATATTAAAATGTGAATGTTATGTTCCCATGTCTTAGTGCTTTAATAGGTTCTTTGTGTGATAGGTCAAACGTTTATTACCTGCTTGGTTCAGATTACACGATTTTAGCGCGATTTTGGCACGATCCGTTTGACCTATGGGTGTCGTGGGGATTCGTAAACGACAACGGGCGTCGGGGCGCAAGATTCGATCGTTTCATCTCGTACAGTGTGTCTGGGCGACAACCTAAGGCGCGTCTGCGAAAGACTAGCATGTTTAATTTTTTAACGGTCCTCCACGGGTTGAGTATGTGAGCGAGAGTGAAGCCCCGTTCACACCGCCAGCGACTTTGTCGCTGTATGTCGCTATGTCTCTGTAGCCTACTGTGAAGTCGCTTGTGGGCGTTCGTAGTGCTGTCGCTAGGGATGGGCGATATGGCCTAAAATCCATATTGCGATATACATTGCAGCCTCTTGCGATAAGGATATATATCACGATATATAAATTATAATAAAACCATTTCAGAACAGGTTACACAGACCTTAAGGAAAGCCAAACAACTGCTAAATGTATTTTTTTTTTAAGAAAGAAAGAAACGTTGTATGTAGTTTTGAGAACATTTATTGTGCAAAACTGTAATTATACAACAAAATGTTGCAGATAAATAAAATTCACGTAAACTAGCTGCAGAGACTTTAAGTAGCCCTAATGTTTATATTATGGCTAGCAACTTATGAAACCCCAAATTCAAAATTAGAATGTTGTGAAAAGGTTTTCATAAAGCTGTAAGCCATAATCATCAAAATGATAACAAATAAAGGCTTTTATTATCTCACTTTGCATGTAGCCTAATGAGTCTATATAGTTTCACCTTTTACTTTTGCACGATATTCTAATTTTTCGAAGTTCACCTGTGCGTCAACTAAAGAAAATGCTTCAAGTATAAAAGTTTATTTACATTAGTGCCATGCCATAGACAGTAAAAAGTGCAGAAGGCACCAAATGTAGTTTTAGTTAGGCTATTTTCTTAAAGGACACAAAAGATGCAAAGAGCATGAACAACTGATGTCTTCTCAGTTAAAAAGCAACACAACAACGAATCTTAAAATCGGGCACACAGAGATGCGTTTACACCATAGACTGTAAATAATAGGTTTACACCACTATTTTGTGAATACGCGCTGGTATTCAGTGACGTTTCGTTTTGAGGTGGTAGAACAGATTAGTCGTGTGTGTTACCGAACTGTTGCCACACGCACTCTGTATAGTTTGCTGCTCGTCAGACGGCTTAAATCCGAACCAAGTACAAATAATGGATGTTGCACCGATCTTTTTCACCAGTTCCTCCGCGTTTCGCTTTCAGTCATGTTTACTCAAGATGACGACGAATATGATACGTTGCAGCCGGGTGCAGCTCGTGGCTCAAAATTTCGCGGGTAGATTGCGTCATCAACGTGCATTATCGCGATAGTGCAATAGAATTAAAATCTCTATCGTAGGCCAGTTTTGTATCGTTTATCGCATATCGCCCTGTCGCTCTAATGTTATTGGTAGACTGCACGTCTGGCCATATCTATACAAAATACCATCAGATACAACTATATCATTTTAATTTGACTTGGAGTTAGGCTAAAAAAAAACAGTATGCTGTTGGGAGAGTGTTTTTATATTACCACAGCAGTGGATTAAATCATTTAGCCTACTGGATTAACGATCGATCAATCAACAGATTAACTCATACTGTCATAAATTACTAAAACGTCATTCGAATTTGACAAATAATCAATTTTCTTGTCCCTATAGTCAACATTTGCAGGGGAAACTGTAAAATGAACTGCAGCAGTACTAAACTTAAACTTGCATCATAAAATTACAACACTCGAACTAAATGTGTGAATTAAACTCTCTGAGACTGTCCACAGTTTCTTTTCCATGCATCATTTTATTATAGCCATGTACTGTATGGTTACAGTCAAATCAACAGTGATGGATGTTACGTGTTGTAGACAACAAATCTGTTTTCTTGCCGCTACAAGCTAACATTTTGGAAGGAAAAGTCTAAATATAAATGGGATCAGTACATAAAATGCATAATATTAAAGATGAATGAGAAACAGCGAGTGCCCTGCGTGCTATCGCGGCTATTTAACTGCAGAAAATGGGCAAATATACTGGTCTTTCTGAGTTCACGAAACCATTCGGCCTCAGAGTCAGCACGACGAGCACTACTGTATGTACACAGAGACATATCATAAATTATTGGACAGTTTCTGACTGCTAAAATAAACTTCTCATTCATCTTGCCTCGGTCAGACGCTGCACTGAAGAGTGACGGATCACGTGTGCTCCACTGACTTCACTGCTATTGGTTGTCGCTCGCGAAAGTCGCTCTTCATTTGCATAAAGTTAAACATTTCTCAACTTTGTCGCGTCGCCAGACACGCCCCATCCAGTCGCCAACGGTCGCGACCGCGCGTGTCGCCGGAAGTCGCCCGCTTCTATGAAGGTAAAATGATGCCATAAAGTATTGCATGCGCAGGGTAAGATTTGTGAAAGTGTACATAAGATTGCAAGCGTAAATTAAATTTGCATGCGCAAGAGAAGATTTGTAAAGGTGTAAATCGCCTTTCAAGTGTAAGAAAAAAATATTTGCAGCATTTAACTGTTATTCGTAAGTGTAATTCATATATTGTGAAGCTGCAGCTTCATGCTAACGCAAAATAAATAGGATCTGTATTCCTCTGACTTCCATTTTTCCGCGCGAACACTTTTGGCACGGTTTTTGCGCTCAAATACGGCCAAAAGTATTGCAGGCCCGTGAACAGCAATTTGCGACCGAAAACAACAGAGTTAGGAACTGCAAAACAGATTCACTGCATAAAATCAAACTTTGTGTAAAAAATAAACTGTTGCAAATGTCTAAATGTGTGCATAGGGCAACAAAGTTCCCGAAATAACCCGATTTGTACAGTTGCGTCTTTCTTTTACCTGCGCTTCCAGTTTTGGCACGATTCTCGTTTTGCAAGCGCGAAGAGGAGGGCGGGTCCACCTTCTTCATGTAGCCAATCAGATGAGCTTCTCGCTGACTCTAGGTTTACTCTTATCTGATTGGTTCAATAAACACGCCAGTCACCAGAACACATCTTTATCTTCATTTGGCTCAGAAACCTTCTGGTTGCCGAAATGGTACTTTTAATGCACACATACATGTTAAATAAATAGATAAACAAATAAAGAAACAAATAAGTCATGATTGCTTAATAAGCTGTGCACCATAGGATGACTATATGAGTACATACTGAATTTCGAGCTGGTGTGTTAAAAAAAATTGTATCTGAACTACTGCATGCATAATTTCACCTGTCTACTGATTGGGGGATTCCACTATTATTATGTTACAATAATATTTTTTCGTGTGTTAAAGAGCATCTCTAAATTATGCACCATTTATCACCTGCAATGCCATCGTGTAACCACTAGATGGCTGTATAGCCCTATATATGAACATATCAAGACGCTGTATATTCCCTGGTTGCTGGGTTTTTATTCAGACATAATTAGTTACTTTTTGTCAAAGTTGAGTTTAAGTTGATTTAGTATCAGTTTTTCATTACAGTCAAATCTGGACACAAAGAAAGCATTTTGTTATTTATACTAGCTACATATAATAGCTTGATCAGTCACACGAAAGTAATCACTAAATCAGAATTAATATTGGCAGTGCGACCAAGACAATATTTCAAAATATGTAATTGAGTGTTAAATGCCACGAACAGAGACATGATGTGAAAAACACTGCATCAGAATTGTATTATTACATAAAGAATGGGTATTAAATGTTTTGATTGTAAAGTTTAACATCTGCTCAGTGGTGTAACTTTGCAATTATATAACATATCAAATTTCAATCCAGTAACGTTAACACCAGCTTGAAATTCAGTATGAATGTTAGTCAGCTTTAATCAGCCTAATGGTGCACAACTTATTAAGCAATCATGACTTAGTTGTTTCTTTATTTGTTTATCTATTTATTTAACATGTATGTGTGCATTAAAAGTACCATTTCGGCAACCAGAAGGTTTCTGAGCCAAATGAAGATAAAGATGTGTTCTGGTGACTGGCGTGTTTATTGAACCAATCAGATAAGAGTAAACCTAGAGTCAGCGAGAAGCTCATCTGATTGGCTACATGAAGAAGGTGGACCCGCCCTCCTCTTCGCGCTTGCAAAACGAGAATCGTGCCAAAACTGGAAGCGCAGGTAAAAGAAAGACGCAACTGTACAAATCGGGTTATTTCGGGAACTTTGTTGCCCTATGCACACATTTAGACATTTGCAACAGTTTATTTTTTACACAAAGTTTGATTTTATGCAGTGAATCTGTTTTGCAGTTCCTAACTCTGTTGTTTTCGGTCGCAAATTGCTGTTCACGGGCCTGCAATACTTTTGGCCGTATTTGAGCGCAAAAACCGTGCCAAAAGTGTTCGCGCGGAAAAATGGAAGTCAGAGGAATACAGATCCTATTTATTTTGCGTTAGCATGAAGCTGCAGCTTCACAATATATGAATTACACTTACGAATAACAGTTAAATGCTGCAAATATTTTTTTCTTACACTTGAAAGGCGATTTACACCTTTACAAATCTTCTCTTGCGCATGCAAATTTAATTTACGCTTGCAATCTTATGTACACTTTCACAAATCTTACCCTGCGCATGCAATACTTTATGGCATCATTTTACCTTCATACGCTTCCCATTGAAAATGAATGGTATCGCGTCGCTTGGTCGCGTGTAGTGTGAACGCAGCTTACGGCGCTGATCCACTTGTCCGACACGACTGTCGCATGGTGTCGCGACGCCTCCCCACATTGGTACGTTGAGGGCGTTTACCGCTATGGGCGTGGTTCTGACCGAGCGGGAAATGTAGCGTATTAGAACAGAGGACCAGCGAGAGACTTCCCTCCGTCTCCATATGCTGTTCTTCTATTGGATAGACGCGCCGCGTTTAACGGAATTCATTTGCATAAAGATGGGCATCGGCCAGCTTTTTGACGCGCAGCACTTTTTCAAATGAAGCGCCGCCTTCCCGGAATGCTTTGCGGGTGCGACAAAGTCGCTTGACGTCACCCATAGGAATATAGTGGAGCGCGGCGCGACAGAAGTGTCGCACGGACAAGTGGATCAGCGCCGTTAGCTCGTGTCGCCGGAAGTCGCCAGCGCTCCCTTGAAATAAATGGGATCATGTCGCTTTTTCGCTGCGTGTTGCTGGCAGTGTGAACGGGGCTTGAGTGTGCGTGAGCAACAGTGAGTGTGTGTGTGCGACTGTGCGCCATGCAGTGAGTAAGCGAGGGACAGTGTGAGTGTGTGTGCGTTTGCGAGTGAATGTGTGCGTGTGACGGCACGCGATGACTGGTCGGAAAGCAACGTGTAGACATGTTTCTTGTCCACGACACGACACAATTTTAGGAGTCAAAATCGTGTAATCTGACACCGTGACTATACACAAAAATCTTGTAATCTGCTTGCCATGGTCCATAATGTTTGAACGAAACAACAACAGCGTGCAAATAGACATTGCGAACACATCAAAATACTGACCACTGAACTCTAGACAACATCTGCAACACTGAAGATTTATGAACTTTTTTCCTAATGTTTTAACAGTGAACTGATTGTTCTGATACTTACTGAACTGATCTGGATTCTTTAATCACAGGAAGAAGCTTCTGAAGAACCTTTAGTTGTTCAGTTTTATTGTCTCGTCCAACAAAATCATTCATATTAAACTCGTCCAGCTTCTCCTCTGATGTCAACAACACAAAGACTAAAGCTGACCACTGAGATGAAGAGAGTTTGGCTTTCTTTATTCTTCCAGATTTCAGATACTGTTGTATTTTCTCCACTAGAGAACGATCACCCAGTTCATTCAGACAGTGGAACAGATTGATGGATTTCTCTGAAGAGTCAATGGTCCTGATCTTCTCCTTGATGTACTGAACTGTTTCATCATTGCTGTCAGATCTTCTTGTCTGTTTCATTATTCTTTGTAGGAGAATCTGATTAGACTCCACTGACAGACCCAGAAGAAACCGCAGGAAAAGATCCAGATGTCCATTTTTACTCTGTAGAGCCTCATTCACAGCTCTCTGATGCAGCTCAGATAATGACACATATTTAAATATAAGTGGAAACCAGTCCTTGACTTTAGACCGCGAACTCTGTTTGGTGATTTGGTCAAACACATTTATGCTGTTGTTTATATAGTTGAGATGTACATATAGAGCCGCTAGATGTTCCTGAACGCTCAGATGAACAAAGCAGAAGACTTTCCCCTGATACCAGCCAAACTCCTCTCTGAAGATCTGAGTGCACAATCCTGAGTAAACTGATGCTTCTGTCACATCAATGCCACACTCTCTCAGGTCTTCTTCATAGAAGATCACATTGCCTTTCACAAGCTGCTGAAAAGCCACTTTCCCCAGTTTGAGGATCAGGTCTTCATCTGTCACGTTCTTCTCATAGTCCTTCTCATGTTTGATGTTGGTCTGAAGGATCAGGAAGTGTGTGTACATCTGAGTGAGAGTCTTGGGAATCTCTCCAGTCTCTGCTTCGCTCAACATCTTCTCCAGAACAGTGGCTGAGATCCAGCAGAACACTGGGATGTGGCACATGATGAAGAGGCTCCTTGATGACTTCAGGTGTGAGATGATTGTATTTGCCAGACTCGGATCACTGATTCTCTTCCTGAAGTATTCCTCCTTCTGTGGATCATTGAAGCCTCGTACCTCTGTCGCTCGATGGACACACTCAGAGGGGACGAGATCGGCTGCTGCTGGTCTGGAGGTGATCCAGATGAGAGCAGAGGGAAGCAGATTCCCCACAATGAGGTTCGTCAGCAGCACGTCCAGTGATTTATTTTTGTTTGCATCTCGTAAAGTCTGATTCTTTTTGAAATTTAAGGGAAGACGACACTCATCCAGACCATCAAAGATGAACAACACTTTATATTTGTCTTTGGATATTTCTATTTCTTTAGTTTCAGGGAAAAAGACATGAAGAAGATCTGAAAGACTGAGTGTTTTGTCCTTGATCAAATTGATCTCTCTGAAAGGAAGTGGAAATATGAGCTGGACGTCCTGATTCTCTTTCTCTTCAGCCCAGTCCAGGATGAACTTCTGCACAGAGACTGTTTTTCCAATGCCAGCGACTCCCTTTGTCAGCACAGTTCTGATGGGTTTGTCTTGTCCAGGTAAAGGTCTAAAGATGTCATTGCATTTGATCGGTGTGTCCTCTGTTGCTGCTCTTCTGGATTGTGTCTCAATCTGTCTCACCTCATGTTCATTACTGATCTCTCCACTCTCACTCTCTGTGATGTAGAGCTCTGTGTAAATCTCATTCAGGAGTGTTGGGTTTCCCTGCTGTGCCGTTCCCTCATACAGACACTCAAACTTCTTCATCAGATTTGATCTAAAATTGTTGAGGACTTCATGGCTGTAAAATTAAAATACAGGGCTTAAGGGGGCATAATTATAACAGTGATTACTTGCTTAAATTTTTACTCTTATAATCAAAAAGCATGTCTAATTAATTTAAATTACTACGTATACAACTTAACATTTTTACGGCCATATGAAATCGGTTTTATTTTTTTCTATTTAATGGTTTAATTCAATTTTAATAATCAAGAAGCGTCTAATCCGGGTGTGAATTACACAATGGCCTTCAGGGGGGTCAGTGATTTTGGAGGGGGGGGGGGGGGGGGGGTATGGTGCAGTTCGCACCCTGATTGTACAATTGTACATATGTGAGTGTGTGTGCACCATCAACAAATTGACATATCATTTAAAATGTAATCGGAAAATAATTTACAATTCCTTTTATTTTTTGGCAAAGTGCTTCAAAACAGAGGTTTACTATTAAAATTAAAACATGGATGAAAAATTGTGTGATTATTCCTTAAAACCTAAAGTTTAAATTTGTATTATTATTATTATTATTATTATTACTAGTTAGTGCCCAAGTCTGAAGGCCCTATTGTTTTCCTAAGGATTATTTTTTTTTCTATTATTATTATTATTATTAGGGTCCAAGCCCTGAAAGTTTCTCCTAAGATTTTTTTTTAATTCTATATTGTTTTCTTTTTTTTTTTACAACTTCTCGGGCACTTTTGGGGCCCTTAACTTGTTCGAAAACTCTTGAAACTTTGCACACAGGTCAGAACCCGCGGCCATCAGAGCCGGGCTGAAACTGGTACCTGGGCGTGGCAGGGGGGCTCAACAGCGCTCCCTTAAATGGGGTCCGAAAATTTGGTCCATATATCATACATTCTAGCATGAATTAGTCTGAAACTCGGTACACATATACTGCCCTACAAAGGCAAAAGACCTTAAGTCGCTAGAGTGTGGAACTGAGAAAAATGACTTTAAAGATTTTTAGTTGTCCCGCCAAATTAATTATAGGTAGGACACTGGAAATCTGGCAAATAGATGTTTTAGTAATGGAAATTATATACATAAAAAAATCTTGAGCTCAAACTTGACTTTTGACCACTATTTTAAAGTTACTGTACTCTGCCTTTGTATTGTCAGCAAAAAGTGAGAAGTCATGCCAAGGCAAAAGGCAGTAACTTCCACATTATCAATATTTAGTTGCTGATCACCATTAACAAAATCATTATAGTAACACCTGTATAAAATCTAGTGATCATGGCATTTATTTTGTATGATTTACAATTATTTATAGCCATCTACTTATTGCTATCCTGTGCTTTGGTTGCATTCTGATGGCATTATTAATACATTTGACATGACAAAATACCTATTAGTCCAGCGTTGACTCGATCGACCGCGTTTAGGGCGGGGCTGAAGGCGAAGTTTTGGCACTCTGCCAGCTAGTTTGCCAAGCTTTAATTCTTGGTTGTATTCATCTGATACGGCAATGTGTAACGTTTTTCTGTCAACTCTGCATAATCCTTCGCGATCGATATCGCACGTTTGTCGATGGAGCAGACCATACTAAATGTTCTGACCGCTCTGAGAACATCAGAAGTTAGAGCGACTGATGGCAGCTGTACAAAGTACACAGGCTACACCGTAATTTAAATTTTAATGGACATTAAAACAAAGGCAGATAACCGTACAATCTGGTAGGTAGCATTATTTGATTGAACACCGGCACAGTAACTTCATATTGACGCGCGGCTAAACAAAGGCAGAGCACCGTAACTCGTAATTTGAGCGTTCCAAAACAAAGCCAAAGAGCGGTAACTGATGTTACGGTGTTCTGCCTTGGTTTCTCATGGGCTTTTGGAAGTTACTGTTAAGACAAATCATTATTTTCTCGAAAAAAAAACGGAATTGATTCAAGATACTTATCCACATGATAAAGAAGGTCTTGAATGTGCCAAAAATATAAATAACTCATTTTCGACCAAAAACGAAGTTACGGTCTTTTGCCTTTGCACGGCAGTATAGATCTCATCAAGCCAAACAACTTTTACTTTTTACGCCAGCCCAAAAGGAAGTCAGCTATTTAGGGTTGTTTGGAAAATGCTTGCTCTGGAATGTGATATATTCCTCCAAGGGAATTCATCCAATCGCCACCAAACTCGGTGTGCATGAAGTTAAGGCATTGAGGATGATAAATTTCCAGCGGATGTTTGATATCTCGAATGGTTTGGCCGTGGCGAGGAAATGAATTTACAGCGAAAAAGGTAAACAGGAAGTGTGTAATAACTTCTGCATACATTAACTGATCTTGATGAAACTTCAACTGTGTGTTCGTTGTAAGAGGCCAATATAGCGAGATAGCGCTACCAACTGGCAGCAGGACGTCTGTCATTTTCAAAATGTTTGGAGCTGGACAACTTTCTACTTATAGTCATTAGATCTGACCAACAGGAAGTCAGATATTTTGGTCTGAATGTGGATTTTTTGCAAAATCAGCCTCTGAATTTTTATCCACTCATCTTAAGTGGTTTATTTAATTCCCACCAAACTTTTTCAACATGATGAAAATACATTTAATGTGAGCGGATTTTGAATATCTCAAACGGTTTTGCTATGGCGAGGGATTAAAGTCATGTCAAAAAAAGAAAAAACAGGAAAAGCCTTAGATCTTCTAAAAATTTTATTATACACCATTTTTTCTATATAAAATTCTACAAATATTACAACTAAACCCATTTTATTCTTTTTTTTTTCCAATTCAAGAAGCATGTTTAAGTTAAAAACAGGCAGAATAGTGCTGTTTGTTTTAAAATATCAAGTCATAAATAGGGCTATGCTGCCCTCTTGTGTTCAAAATAGTACATAAAACTTTCAGGTAGGCCTATTGTATTTAAATATAAATATTATTTCTCTGCTTTTCTGTTCCCTCATACAGACACTCAAACTTCTTCATCAGATTTGATCTGAACATGTTGAGGACTATTTGGCTGTAAAATTAGAATACAACATTATTACATGGGTTAAAGAGGTTAAAAAAATAAAGCAAAATGTCTTGTTTTCAGTGTCATGAGACATTAAGCAAATAATTGGTTTTATGAAATGTGTCAGTTTCTAATAAATTATTTGAGAAATGTGTGATAATGCACTGCAAAAAAATCAACAATAAAAAACCCTACAATTTACCGGACAGCAAAATACCTGCTTTCATTAAAGTCCTGTAGTTGATTCATAGAGTGGTCATACTTCTTACAGAGGAGTTTTGTTACAGCTCTTCTGGGTGGAGGGATTGAACTGAAACATGAGAATCAGAGAATTAACGGTTGTTAATGAACTTATTATCAATGCACTTGCCAAAGGTCACAACCATAATAAACAAACACGCAATATTTTACTTTGTCGTCAATATCTGCCTGCTATCATTCTGTTGGCCAAACAGATTGTTGTTTATAACTGAATAATTTTAATTTAATATAAAGAAATGGTATACCTGAAATGTAGTGGCACACTCATAGACCCGTCACTCCTCATAGACACACAGCTGGGCTCTGGCTCTGATCTCTTCTGATGAAATGAACTATAACAGAGAAAGATTAAAGTGAATCATTTGAATTGCTTGATATTCATGTATCATTAAAAACTTATGATATTTACATTTACACCATGTTGATACAAAACCTGTACCGAACTACGCAATTTCACGTGTCTCTCTAATATCTAATATCTAATACGAATGCCATAATAACATGAATAACTAGTATATAAAGCATTGTAATATATATGACACACATCTGAGCAATGGTTCTGATCTCTTCTGCTGAAATGTAACTGTAACCGGACATATTTAAGAAATTATACCAGGAATTAATCAGGAATCAGACACTCTGATATTACCTTAATAATTTCGACAACAGTTTATAGAATAGAATAGAATAGAATGAGGCATTTATATAGCGCTTTCATATGTACTACTGTACACCCAAAGCGCTTTACAATCATATCAGGGGTCTCTCCTCAACCACCACCAGTGTGCAGCATCCACTTGGATGATGCGACGGCAGCCACAGAACAACGGCGCCAGTGCGCTCACCACACACCAGCTATTGGTGGAGAGAGGAGAGAACTTATTAACAATGCACTTGCTGAAGGTCACAACTGTAATAAACAAACAGTATTTTACTTTGTGGTCAATTTCTGTTTGTTGTCATTTTTATGACCACACCGCTTGTGGTTTATAACTAAATAACTTAAATTGAATATAAAGAAATGTTATACCTGAAATTTAGTGGCACATGCATAGACACATCACTCCTCATAGACACACAGCTGGGCTCTGGTTCAGATCTCTTCTGATGAACTGAACTAAAACAGAGAAAGATTAAAGTGAATCATTTGAATTGCTTGATATTCATGTATCATTAAAAACTTATGATATTTACATTTACACCATGTTGATACAAAACCTGTACCAAACTAAGCAATTTTAAGTGTCTCTCTGCCTAATATCTAATACGAATGCCATAATAACATGAATAACTAGTATATAAAGCATTGTAATATAAATATGACACATCTGAGCAATGGTTCTGATCTCTTCTGCTGAAATGTAACTGTAACCGAACAGATTTAAGCAATTATACAAGGAATTATACCAGGAATTAATCAGGAATCAGACACTCTGAAATTACCTTAATAGTTTCGACAACAGTTTATGAACTTATTAACAATGCACTTGCTGAAGGTCACAACTGTAATAAACAAACAGTATTTTACTTTGTGGTCAATTTCTGTTTGCTGTCATTTTTATGACCAGACTGCTTGTGGTTTATAACTGAATAATTTAAATTGAATATAAAGAAATGTTATACCTGAAATGTAGTGGCACATCCATAGACCCGTCACTCCTCATAGACACACAGCTGGGCTCTGGATCTGATCTCTTCTGATGAGCTGAACTATAACACAAATAGATTAAAGTGAATCCTTTGAATTACTGCATTACTATTAGTTTATTTAAAACACTTATGATCTTTTCATTTACAATGTTGATACAAAAACCATAAAAGGCGCACTGAGTGCTTTCATAGATGTGTCTCTCTGCCTAATATCTATAAAAACATGAATACCTTGTATTTAAAACATCATAATATAAATATGACACGTCTGAGCTCTGGTCTTATTGTTTTTTATTAAAATTCTCACTTACACACACACACACACACACACACACACACACACACACACAAACATGTTTTTGGGAGACTTCCAATTCTGTCAATTAAAAGTGATTTAATCTAGTGTTTATTCAAAATACCTGCATCCTGGAGAAAACTCTTCATCTCTGGATGTCTGTGTGTCATCCATGATGAAGCTGAACAGTTGAAACAGAATATGATCTCCAACACTGACTCTGGATGGAAATGACAAACAATAATTCAGCTGAAAGGATCTGAGAGTCAGAGAAACAGGATCATGTGACTCGTCGCTCACTCAAATACACAATGTTACTCGAATAGCCTATTAGGCTACACAAAGGGAAGAACCCCACAGACAACATGAAACCAATTAAACCAGGTTCATTTAAAATTATCAAATGCAAGTCAAAGAACTATTTACGTCCTTTGTATAAAAATAATAATAATATATGAATGCGGAAGTCACATGTAATGTAAAGCGTCTCAAGACCTTAACACTCACCTTGATCAACATTTGATTACATATCGATTAAAAAACCTCCTCCATCCGTTCTTTCAAGTAGCTACATAAATGCACATTCACGGCTTAGTTTTTATTAAGGTTATTATAAACCTTTGATACTCCGTATAGAATCGATTCTGGTTGTTTTAGATGCGCGGTAGTGCATGTGAAATATTTTTTGTGGAGTTTGGACTTTGTGCACACAAGATATAAATGAGCCACACCTAACAAATATGTGAACTGCGTGAACTGTCAGGTGTTTGTTGAGATATGATGAGGATCTGAACTTCTTGCCACACTGATCACAGCTGGGTGGTTTTTCATGACAGCGCAGATGAAGTGGCTGTTGTTCTGGAAATATTCACCTGATTGTACACCAAGGATTAATATATGTCCAGATTCCCCACAATGAGGTTCGTCAGCAACACGTCCACCGAGGCTGATTCACTTACATCACACAACCTCACATCGCTCTGAAAATCCAGAGACAGACGACACTCATCCAGACCATCAAAGATGAACAACACTTTATATTTGTCACTGGATATTTCCATTTCTTTAGTTTCAGGGAAAAAGACATGAAGAAGATCTGAAAGACTGAGTGTTTTGTCCTTCATCAGATTGATCTCTCTGAAAGGAAGTGGAAATATGAGCTGGACGTCCTGATTCTCTTTCTCTTCAGCCCAGTCCAGGATGAACTTCTGCACAGAGACTGTTTTTCCAATGCCAGCGACTCCCTTTGTCAGCACAGTTCTGATGGGTTTGTCTTGTCCAGGTAAAGGTCTAAAGATGTCATTGCATTTGATCGGTGTGTCCTCTGTTGCTGCTCTCCTGGATTGTGTCTCAATCTGTCTCACCTCATGTTCATTACTGATCTCTCCACTCTCACTCTCTGTGATGTAGAGCTCTGTGTAAATCTCATTCAGGAGTGTTGGGTTTCCCTGCTGTGCTGTTCCTTCATACAGACACTCAAACTTCTTCATCAGATTTGATCTAAACCTGTTGAGGACTTCATGGCTGTAAAATTAAAATACCACAGCATTAATAAACTCAATGTCTTTTTTTAATCATATATTTTGTTGCAATTAAATACCTGAGATCAGTCTGTGTATCTTCACTCTTAAAATCTACTGGGCGAATCATAGACGCGTCTCTCCTCATAGACACACAGCTGGGCTCTGGCTCTGATCTCTTCTGATGAACTGAACTATAACAGAGTTTAAAGTTAAAAATACTTGCCATATTCAACATATGTGCATTTATCAATAAAACAACCACTCTTTATGATTATTTAATTTACACTGTTAAGAATTGTACACTGAAATGAGTTCTTTCACAGATGTCTCTCTGTGTGAGCAACACTATACTGTATGCATTAAAATATTACATAAAACATTCTTCTTGTACATTATTCATTTATTGTAGAATATATTACTGATAATGCTCTGATAATATAAAATGCCATACTATAATAAATGTTTTATAGAAATGAAATACCTGAGATCAGTCTGTGTATCTTCACTCTTAAAACGTATTATAATATCCATAGACACATCACTCCTCATAGACAGGCGGAGACTTACCTGGCAGTAAATCTATGACACTAGACAGGACTCATGACATTGTTTGCTCCATGCAGAAATGGAATTCTGACGCCAGTCCACTCTAGGGTTCTGTTGGGTTAACCAGGGGTGACCATGGACAACGGGTGGTAGTGGAGAATCCACGAGAAGAAATAATAATGTTTCGGTATGGTTGCCTGATGTGATGAGGCTAATGGGTCCGGTACTGAGTGAAATGTTAGGGAGATCTTGACCATTGAGTGCGTTGACTGAAATCTTGTGGGTAAGTGACGTGATCGGGATCTGAAATCTGTGAGCAAGTTTTAAGTCCATGAAATTACCTTCTGCTCCGGAATCCAGCAGGGCTTGATTGTCGTGCGTGTAGGTTGCCCATCTCAGTCTTACCAGGAGGAGCGTGGATGATGATGAGGTCTTCTCGGCGGAGATCCCACCCGATAGTAGCCTCCCTGTGACCATCGGGCTTGCCTCTTTTACTGGGCAGGCACGTAGGAAATGGCCCGCCCCTCCACAGTAGAGGCAGAGCCCCTGGGACCTCCGCCTCTCCTTCTCCTCCCGGGAAAGCCGAGCTCTCCCCACCTGCATGGGCTCATGATCGAAGACGGGGCTACCCGTGTCCCCGCTGCTGGCACGTAGATTCTCAGCGCCCCCAGGTGATCTGTTAGGAAGTACACGACGTTCCATCCTGGTTAATCGGGCGTCCAGCTTCAGTGCCAGGTCGATAAGGCCATTGAGGCTCGTCTGCCGCCAAGGTCCGGAACTCGATGGAATAGTCCGGCACAGAGTGGTCACCTTGACGAAGGTCGGCAAGTATCCTGGCCGCCTCTCTCCCTGCCACCACTCTATCGAAGTCTCGCCTCATCTCCTCGGAGAGTGCCTGGAACGAGGTACAGCATGGATCCTGGTTCTCCCACACCGCCGTTCCCCATAATGCCGCTCTTCCAGTCAGTAATGTCAAAACAAACGCCACTTTCGATCGTTCAATGTTGAAGGTCCTCGGTTGTAACAAGAAATGCATGGAACAATGGGTTAAGAAGGCTCTGCAGTAGCTAGGCTCTCCTGAACAAGACTCAGGAACAGGCAGGCGAGGTTCTGACTGAAAGAGGGGTTCAGGTGGTGTGGGTGGAACTGGCGGTGTGGGTGGTGCAGTGGGAGCTCTCAGATGTTGTAGTTGCTGGGTGAGCTCGGACACCTGCGCCACTAAAGCCTGCACCGCCTGACCCGTGTTTGTGAGACTCTCTTCCTGAGCATCCATTCTTGTAATGCTTCTAGCGATGAATTAATCCATAGTGATCGTTGGTCCACTTGCTGCATCCATCAGGTGGTCAGATCGTTCTGTAACGACTCAAACAGGAGGATGCAATAATGCAAGTAAAACTCTTTATTGGAAGTTTAACAGATAAGTCAGATGTAAACAGACACACACAAAACACGGAGGCAGTCGAGTGGTGCAGGGACCACAATGGGCAACACGGGTGATGATGATGGTGAGGCTGAAAGATGTCCGTGACATGCAAGGTGAGAATTCCAGACAGAGAACGAAGAACAATCCAACAGGAATACACCGACGCCAGACAGAAACAGGAACGGGAATGAACACAGGAATACTCCACAACAATCTGACAAAGACAAGATGAAACTGTGAACTTAAGTAGGCACGTTGATCAGCTGCAGCTGACGCCGCAGATCAGCGGTAGAGTTCAGTGACCACACCCACACTCACACACACAACAACAATCACACGAGACGAGAAAGAGACAGTGAATTCATGAACCGTGACAATAAGTTTTTAAAAGGTATTTTAATTAAAAAACTGTCTGGTGTAATGGTTTTCAATACAATTAAAGTTTTTAACTTAATAAAAACATCTTCTTGCCTATAATTTAAAGATGATTTAATCTGGAGTTTATTCAAAATACCTGCAACCTGGATAAAAATCTTCATCTCTGGATGTTTGAGTTTCATCCATGATGAAGCTGAACAGTTGAAACAGAATCTGATCTTCACCACTGACTCTGAATGGAAATGACAAACAATAATTCAGCTGAACGGAACCTGAAGTTCAGAGAAACAGGATCATGAGACGCGGCGTTCACTCAAATTAATTACCGAATTACGATTCCAAGGTACTTTGAGACACTTACATCGGTGCTTTCATCAAGAAGGAGGCTGTATTTGCGGTCACCAATATCAGCCACCAGTCTTTTAATGAAATATGGTCATTTCGGTACACTTGGTGCATCCAAAAATGTTGGGGCACACTGGAATCTGAAAAAGTAGCTTTGCATGCCTTACACATGTGGTCACAAGACAGAAAGGAACAGTGCTCTTAAATTGCCATTGCCATTGTTTCCTCTGCCTGTTTGCAAGAGTCTGCATTTTTGGAGCAAATGGTAATGTTGTTTGTTTTGATTGATTGAAGGGCTTGGACTTTTCATTGTGCTTCTGAGATGATGCATGCTTTCTAACATCCGACAACTTGGCACAAAATTCTGTCTTGCAGTACAGACAGTAAGCCCTTGTGTCATTGCCCACATAGGGCTTCAGCCACCCCTTAAAATTAATGGATTAACTCCCATTCTTTCCTGTACTTTTGTGAATATATCAGTGTGACGTGTTTGCTATTTTAAATGTTTGTAATGTTCTATCTGCGTGTATTTGTATTTATATTTACTTGTGTATATATGTGCTTTTTATATTTATATTTATATTATGTGTATGTGTTTAATAGAGTTGAATTTATATTGTGTGTATGCGCTTTTGTATGTGTATATGAGTTTGAGGAAGTTTATTGTTGTGTTTGGATAAGTACACTGTACAGTCTCTAATATACGATCTGAAGTCGGAGAGTTCAGAAACCGGAATGAACTAAAGCCCTGTTATAGTGAGTAATATAATGGCATGACAAGAAAGAAAAAAAAAACAGTCAAATTAAATGGTTTGAATTTAAAACAAAGGAGAAGCTGATAAGTGATCAGTCACGCAGTCACACAGAGAGAGGTGTGGCTGCAGTGGGGTAGTAAGACCTCACATTTGCAGTACTGCCCATATTTGGAAAGTTGCTAAGGTTTGTCCAAAAAGTCACTAGATTTGTCGCTATTCGCTTTGTTGAAAAAAAGTCATTTAATGGTTCTGAAAAGTCGCTATATCTATCGACAAAGCCGTTAAGTTGGCAACACTGGGCCTAACACCAGGTCTTTTTCTTGTTTACTCAACTTTTGTAAATAACAGTTATACTGACTGAAATTAAGTTGTAAGTCTTACAAAAATATTTAATTGGGTTAACTTAAGATTGTTAGTTTTCTGGAGAGGTGCAACTATTTTTTAACAAACCTTTTTAAGTTGAGCCAATTCAAAAAATGTTGTCTGTAGAACTCAATGTCTGAAGTTGAGTGAACAAAAAAATCCTTTTGGATTGGTACTAAGTAATGATATGTTACGGCTGGAAACTTACAATAACATTATTATTATTTATAATAAGTCAAAAACTGAAAACAGTGAGTCAATGTTAACAAAAATTTATTCATAAGCATGTTGAAGGCAAATAAAAATGTCATTTCAATTAGCTGTCATCATGACAAGAATTTTCTTTTTTTTATTCAAAGGAATATTTTACCCCAAAATCATAATTATTTACTTTTTTCTGTCTCAAACTCATAGGACTCATTTTCATCTGTGCAAGACACATAAAAACATGCAGCTTTAATTTGTATTTTCTTAAGTAATACAGTTTTGGGACAAACAGTAAACAATAAACTACCAATTCTTTATAAATCTTGATATCTGATTGTATTCAGAAGACATGGATTAAATTATATGGGTTACATTTTTATAAAACATGGTTTACATTTATATCTTTATGTTCTAGAGAAGAAAGGAAGCCATAAAAAACTATGCACTAAATAAGAGTAAATAAATGCTCAATCTTATAATTATCCATATGGATTGCAGTTACTTGAACAATAATTTTTTTGAAGGCCCGGACTCTTGCTGAGCACTTTAAATCAAAAGACTAATAAACAATTTTTAATTTTGTCAAAAGTGTATATTATTATTTAGGATAGTTCACATTGAGGGCATAAAACAAGCCAAAGTGGAGAGTAACAGCTGTGGCAAAGTTCTTGCACATTATCCAGCCCAATCTGTTCTTACAGTATTACAGAGAGGCATCTTATATTTGGGTTTGAGTGGATAGTGGCAACATCATCTTCACCGATAGTTAAGATCCTCATCTTCTCCCCTTGTGAATGTCTTCTAGCTCTGTGTCCTGCAGTAGAAAATAAATCGGCATCTTTTGTTGATTAACAGGAACGACACAGCGGCAGATAAAATATTTTCACTTTAAACATACTTCACACATACTACACATTCTATTATTTAATATGCAAAGCAAACATACATATGTTTAACATAACTGATCTTACGCCTGTCAGAGCAGAAACTAAAGCTGATGCTCTCAGTGTTTTTCCATCATCTCCAGTCATGTTCACAAGTAAATTGCGTGAGCTTATTTCATCCATTAGATCTGAAAAGGCCCATCCATTTCCCTCCTCAAAGACCCTCCCCTCGAAGAAATCAGGACAGAAGTGGTTGAAAGTGGACAAAAGTGACGGATTAAAACACCAGGTGTAAATGGGAATCTCCCTTGTCTAATTGCGATCCGATCGACCAAAACGCATCTTAATACCAGGTGTAAACAGGGCCTAGAATAAAAATTAAATAAAATAAAAACTTAATATATCCACAATCAGGCACTCACCTTCAGAGTATAATGAAGCACAGGAACTCCAGGATGGTACGTACACGCATCTACAAAACATATCAGTCATGAAACTCTAGAGGGTGCAGGCTGATGGTCTTTTACATCACATCATTACTGCAATCCACAAGCTGATTGGCCTCTGCTGATCCTGCAGCCAATGAGATCACTTGCTCAACATTTAAATGGTCTGGTTGATTGTTTGCTGTAAGCTGGTCCTGAAGTTCCTCTGAACCCCTCCTCCTCCCCAGCTCCACCTGCCTAGATCTGCTACAGGATTTATGTATATTATTTATGCAGCAGCCGCATATCTTACATGATCTGTGTATCTATTAGCAGTAGCGAGTCCATACTTGCTCTGTAATAGTAATAATCAACAGCAGTGTAGCAGATCTAATCCACCAAGACCAAATACATTAACATTACCATATTCAATAACATGCTAAAACTATCCGAGAGTTGTCATGATTGAAATTATTTTATACTTACAACACTTAGAATCACGTGTAATGTATTGGCAATCCGTATCTTATTTAAACCAAGTTTGCCATCATGCACACAGGTAGGGGTGAAGTTTCTACGCAGACACACAAAGATTTTCCAGATATTGTTACAGTTGAGGTTTGTAGTTTATTGTAATTGTTATTGTACAAACAGATGAACATACCAGTTGATTTCCTGTTCCCAGTTGTTAACGTGCCGTGACCCGGATCAGTAATCCATGCTCTGTGGTCTGGTAAGAACTGTGTGTGCTCCCCCTACCTGTGGCTATCACTTCCTGTCACCTATGCCCCCTTTTATACAACCATGTGCATCAAATCACGGTCACCCAGTGTCCAGAATATAAATATAAATATATCCAAACAAAATAAAATATTATGCAAACAATAAACATAAATGGCTCCAACACACCGGCCCCTAATTGTCTTATATAACAAATAACAATTACCAAAAAATAATTAAAGGAGCTATATACATTATACACTTTTTTTATTTTTGTTTGGGCCAGAGGTGTCCAGAACATGGCACATGGTGGGATCTGGTCTTTACCATCAGTCCTTCTCAATCTCAGTCTCTTTAATCAGACATATCTTTGTTATTGGTCTTTCCAATATATTGTTTTTTGTCTGAAGCCGAACGGTACGCACAAGGCCTTGTGCATCTGCTTTCGTCTCCAGTATTCTGCCCATTAACCAGGAGCCTCGTGGTGCAGTGGAGTCAACCACCACAACTATGTCACCTGGAGCAAAGTTCCTTTTTACCTTTGACCACCGCTGACGTTCTTGGATTAAAGGTAAGTACTCCTGTGTCCACCTTTTCCAGAAGAGATCTGCCATGTATTGTACTTGTCTCCATCTGCGCCTTAGGTATAAGTCCTCTTTTACGAAGAGTCCAGGCGGTAGTATTGGCTTGGTTTTCAACAGAAGAAGGTGGTTTGGGGTGAGTGCTTCCAGGTCCATTGGGTCCTCAGAAAGCTTTGTAATGGGTCGATCATTTAAAATTGCTTCAACTTCACAAATTAAAGTTTGCAACCCTTCGTCATCCAGAACTTGTTGGCTAAGAACAGAGTGCAGTACATTTCGAACCATGCGGATCAAACGCTCCCATACATCTCTCAGTTCTCTTTCAGCTCCAATAAAATTTGTGCCATTGTCTGATCTTAAAGACAACACTTGACCTCGTCGACAAATAAATCTTCGTAATGCATGGATGCAGGAATCTGTGTCAAGACTATATGCGATTTCTAGATGTACTGCCCTGCTTGCCATGCAGGTGAAGATTACGCCATATCTTTTAACAAGACTTCGTCCTCTCTTGATCTCTATAGGAACGAAGTAATCTACTCCAACATTTGTAAATGGAGGCTTGCCTGGTAGAATCCTTTCCAGGGGTAAGTCTGCCATTTTCTGCTCTCCAACTCTTCCCCGCTGTCGTTTGCACACAACACAATCTGTTATGATCCTTCTTGCTGCTGAGTTAGCTTTGATAATCCAGTATTTTTTACGGAGTCGAGATAGCATATGATTTCTTCCACCGTGGCCAAGTTGTTCATGGATATGTCGTAGCAATAGTGTGGATATGTGCAGGTCTTTCGAGAGAATAACTGGATGCTTGGCTTCTTCAGGCATCGCTAGTCTACTCAGGCGACCACCTACTCTCAGAAGTCCATCATCCAACACCGGGTCCAGTTTGTACAGATTACTGCTTCTTTTGACTCCAATTTTACCAGCCTCTAGCGTAGATAGTTCTCCTTCAAAGCTTTGTCTTTGACTGAAAGAAATAACTGCACGTTCTGCATGCATCAGATCCTCAGGATTTAAACACTGTCTTTGGAGTGTTGCTTTAAAAGCTTGCATCTCCTTTAGTTGGCTGGACTCATCTTTAAAGTTACTCGCAGCAGTCTGAATCTCCTTTCTTTTTCTAGTCAGCAGTAAGATAGTTGTTTTTACTTTAAGTAGCCAAGCTACAGCTGTCATCAGACTTCTCCATGAAGAGAAATAACTTATCAGAGAGCTGGTGGGGTTCAATGGACCTTTAACAATGAGGTTGCTTGTGATGTCTTGCTTGACTTCCGGATCATTGGCAGAGATTACAGTTTCCAAATGAGGTTTCTGCCATTCTCTGTCTGGTTGACAGAGAAACTCTGGTCCCTTGATCCATCTTTTGCAGCTTAAGAAGCGATTTGCTGTTAGCCCCCTAGAGGCTTCATCTGCTGGATTTTCCTTGGTGCTAACATATCTCCATTGTGACACATCGGTAGTATCCCTTACAAAGGAGATCCTATTTGCTACGAATGTTCGGAAACGTTTGGTTTCATTGTTGATATATTTCAGCACTGTTGTGCTATCAGTCCAGAAGATGGATTTGTTCAGCTGAAGCTGTAATTCCTTCCGAAGCATTCTGTCAACTTTGACAGCTAGAACTGCAGCTGTGAGCTCCAATCTGGGAATCGTTACTTGCTTTAATGGTGATACTCTTGCTTTCCCTATCATGAAAGCAACATGCACCTCTTCGTCTTTGTTTTCCAGTCTAAGATATGAAACCGTACCATATCCACTTTCGCTTGCATCTGAAAAGTGGTGCAACTCTGCATTTCTGATTTGACCAAAGCTTGTGGGCTTCATGCAACGGTCCACTCTAAACTCTGTCAGCTTGTTCAGATCTGCCAACCATCCTGTCCACTGCTGAGAAACAGTTTGGGGTATGTTTTCATCCCATCCAAGGTTTTTTTTACAGAGTTCCTGCATAATCAGTTTGGCTGGCAGAATAAATGGTGCTAGGAATCCTAAAGGGTCGTATACAGAGCCAACCACAGACAAGATGCCACGTCTGGTGTATGCTCGTGGCTGTGCAGTAATTCTGAACATGAACACATATGTTTCAACGCACCAGTGCAATCCTAGTGCTCTTTCCATCGGCAGGTTGTCCCTGTCCAAGTCCAACTCTTTTGTCTCTTTGGTTCTGTATTCTTGTGGAATGGATGCCAATACTTTACGGCTGTTGCTGATCCACTTTGACAATACGAAACCTCCCTTCTGGCAGAGAGCAGTCAGGTCTCTTACCATAAGAACAGCGTCCTGTTCTGTGGACATGGATTTTAAGCAATCATCTACGTAAAAGTTGTTCTTTACGGTGTCTGTAACCTCTGCTGGAAAGTGAGCTTTGTTATCTTCAGCGGTCTTTCTTAGTGCAAAGTTTGCACAACTCGGTGATGACACTGCTCCAAAGAGGTGTACTTTCATCCGGTATTCGACGAGATCCTGCTGCACATCACCATCATACGGTGACCGGGAGGGGACATGTTCGGTTCACTTATTTTTGTCGTGGCCACAACATATAAACTCGTGGGAACGTGATATTAAGTCGTGGGAACGTCATAATATCTCGTGGGAACGTCATATTAAGTCGTGGCCACGAGATAATTTTGTTGAGGTAACGACATGACCACGCGATGCAAAGTCGTGGCCTCGAGATCATATTTTGAGGGAACGATATATTTTTCTCGTGGCCACGACTTCATATTTTGAGAGAACGACATCTATTTGTCGTGGCCACGAGTTATGTTGAGGGAGCCACAGCGGCCAATACTGTAACCGTACCATAGCATTTAGCCTACTTTAAATTAGGAATGTCATATAAAGATATAGTGCGGTCTTTGGCATTAAGACATGGGTACGTTGTAAGTGAAAGACACATGAAGCGCATTCTTAGACTTTTTTGTCGCACACATATTTAGGGACCGTCTCAAAATTACATGCGACATTGGCATAAACGTTTCTAACTTCAATAGCATTTGAAGACAATGACTTACAGTCATAAAACCAACTGTACATTGTTCACCCAGGTCTCATGTATGATGCACACCTTTTAGATTTTTGATATTTATTTAAATAAACTGCTAAATCATATGCAAATATTGCTATGTATTTCACTGCCACATAGGCCTACCTGACACCTACATGAACAATGTACATTTGGTTTTATGACTGTAAGTCATTGTCTTTAAATGCTATTGAGCTTTAAATATGGTCATATTCTGTATATGATCCCACACAGTAGAGAAATGCATAGCATTATTTGCATATGATTTAGCAGTTTATTGTCATAAATATCAAAAATATTAAAGGTGTGCATCATACATGAGACCTATATGAACTATGTACCGTTGGTTTTATGACTGTAAGTCACTGTCTTCAAATGATATTGAGCTTTAAATATTGTCATATTCTGTATATGATCCCATACAGTAGTGAAATACATAGCAATATTTGCGTATGATTTAGCAGTTTATTGTCATAAATATCAAAAATATTAAAGGTGTGCATCATTAGACCTATATGAACAATATACCGTTGGTTTTATGACTGTAAGTCACTGTCTTCAAATGATATTGAGCTTTAAATATTGTCATATTTTGTGTATGATCCCATACAGTAGTGAAATAGGCCTAGGCTACATAGCAATATTTGCATTTGATTTAGCAGTTTATTTAAATAAATATCAAAAATCTAAAAGGTGTGCATCATACATGAGACCTGGGTGAACAATGTACAGTTGGTTTTATGACTGTAAGTCATTGTCTTCAAATGCTATTGAAGTTAGAAACGTTTATGCCAATGTCGCATGTAATTTTGAGACGGTCCCTAAATATGCGTGCGACAAAAAAGTCTAAGAATGCGCTTCATGTGTCTTTCACTTACAACGTACCCATGTCTTAATGCCAAAGACCGCACTATATCTTTATATGACATTCCTAACTTAAAGTAAAATGTTATTTCTTCTGTCATCTCCATCTCTGCTGTAGCCCAGTCTATGCTATGGTACGGTTACAGTAGCCTATTGGCCGCTGTGGCTCCCTCAACTCGTGGCCACGACAAATAGATGTCGTTCTCTCAAAATATGAAGTCGTGGCCACGAGAAAAATATATTGTTCCCTCAACATATGATCGCGTGGCCACGACATAATGATGTCGTTACCTCAACAAAATGATCTCGTGGCCACGACTTAATATGACGTTCCCACGAGATATTATGACGTTCCCACGACTTAATATCACGTTCCCACGAGTTTATATGTTGTGGCCACGACAAAAATAAGTGAACCGAACATGTCCCCTCCCGGTCACCGTACCATCAGGCCACCATAGGAATCGCAGATAGTCTATATGTTTTTCTGACACTTTGACCTGGTGAAACATTGCTTTGATGTCAGCCATTAGGGCAACCGGCTCTTGTCTGAATCTGATGAGTACTCCGATGAGTGAGTTGGTAAGATCTGGACCCTGAAGCAATTGTTCATTGAGTGATGTTCCCTTAAAGCCAGCACCGCAGTCGAAGACCACTCTTAAGGTTCCTTTCCTTGAGTGATACACCCCGTGATGTGGGATATACCAGAGTTCCCCATCATTACGATTCAGTTGATCTACTGGTATCATTTCAGCATAGCCGTTGTCGATCATTTCTTTGAGAAAAGTTGTATATTCATTGTGAAACATCTCATTTTTACCAAACTTGCGTTTCAGGCTTTGGATGCGCTGCTCTGCTATGCAACGGTTATTTGGCATGCTGGGATTTTTTTGCTTGAAAGGTAAGTCTAGGCAGTAGTGACCATCTGTCATTTTTATTGAGTGATTCACCATATCCAAGAATTTAATCTCTTCTCTGGACATTTCCTCTGTTTCCTTGCTGGTTACTTCATTGAAATCATGATTGTATTGTTTAACCAGTAGCTCCTCTAGATTCACAATAGACATTCGATTGACAGCAGCAACAGGGCAGCCATTCTCATCCCTGACGTTGTTGTCTCCTCTCAAGGGACCATAGATGACCCACCCCAGTAGGGTCCTCACAGCGTATGGTCCATCCCCTTGGCTATTGACCACCTCCCAAGGTTCCAATACCTTAGAAGCATTTGTGCCAATGAGCAGGTCAATACCGGCGTCTATTTCATGAATCTTGACATCCTTCAAGTAAGGCCATTGAGTCAGGTCTTCTTTTCTTGGAATGTTGAGCTTGGAAACAGGCATGGTCTTATGTGTAAATACATTGGACAGTTGTATAAAATCATTTTTGTCCAGACTTGATACCTCTAAACCTGAGATATGATGACTGGTCACAGGTTTCTCTTGGTTCATTGTACGCAGAAGAATGCTTGCCTTTTGTCCTGTAACATTCAATCTTCTCATCAAGCTTTCTGTGCAGAATGTAGATGAGCTTCCATGATCCAAAAATGCATAAGTTTGCAACACTGTGTCTCCCTTGGGAGTCTTTACTTGTACTGGAACGATAGAGAAGAGATAGGCCTCTTCACCGGCCCCAATATGCCCACATGTATGAGGTGAGAGAACGGCATTGCTCCCAATTGATTTCTCATTCAGTTCTGCATTCTTTCCAATGTCCTTTTGTTCAATGTGAAGTATTTCAGGATGATTTTTATTGCACACGTCACAAGTCAGACGACTATTGCAGTCTTTGCTCATGTGTCCTACCTTCAAACATCCAAAACAGACTCCCCTTTTCTTTAAGAAGTCTATTTTTTCCCTGTGCATCTTTTTCCTGATTTGTGGACACCGCACCAATGTGTGACCACCTCTATCACAGAACAAACAGCAATTTTGAGAATTAGTGGCAGATACATTCTTCATTCCATTTGTTGTAATTGTTTCTTGTTTTTCTGTTTCTACAGGTGTTACAGTAGTTGCAAAGCTGCTTCCTCTTGGTCTCGGCTTTTCTCTTGCTTTGACAAAGGTGGAGCTTTTGACAGATGTAATTGTCTTAGCATCCTGGATATTTCCAAAAAGTGGATCTGACAATATCTTCACTTGTCTCTCTATGAAGTCTACCAAGTCAGAGAAACTAGCTCGACGTCCATGTTGTTCTTGGAGCTGACATGCCCTATTCCTCCACTTGTCTCTGAGCTTGTAAGGCAGCTTCAGAAGAATGGTCTTCATACTGGAAGCAACATTCAACTCCTCCATATAGGTGAGCTGTCGCATTACATTGCAACAACCTCTCAGGAATAATGAAAACGCTTGCAATGCTTTCACATCCTCTGGCTTGATCGCTGGCCACTCAGGCAAATGCTTTGTCCATGTATGCTGTGGCAATCTTATGTTCATTACCAAAATGTTCTTTAAGCAGATCTTTTGCTCTTTTATAGCCCTCAGCTGAAGGCAAATGTTGGCAGCTGTGGACTAAATCTTTTGGATACCCTCTGGTGTATTGCTCTAGGAAATGCAGACAGTCACTGTAGTCATCGGTCTTTCTTTCCACTCCTCTCTCAAATGCCCTGATGAAAACTCCATATTGCAATGGATCACCATCATAAACAGGAATATCTCTTGGTGGTAAAGTAGAAGAGAGATTTTGTTGAGTGAGAAGAGCTGTGATGTCACTTTGCCTTTGAATTATGTGATAGATATCACCTTGATTTTTATCTTTAAATACAGGTTGTTGTGTTAGATGAGTCATTTGCTGAGCTCTAGCAGATGGTCCATCAGCTCTTTCCTTTGGTCGAACAACCTGTTGCTGGGAAGAAGATTCAGTTCCCATCCGCACATTCTGTCTTTGTTGCACTTGATCAGGTAGGTCTTTGCATGTGGATTTAATTTGACTGACGTTTCCTTTTGAGCAGTTCCTTTTCTCAAATACGAGTTCATCCCATCAGATACTCTTGAGCTGTTTCTTGATCCCATTGATTCAAGTACATTAATTTTTGCAGTGGTTGCTGCCAGTTCAGTCTCTAATTCCAATTGTTCTTTCTTCCTTTTCAGTTGTTCTTCCTGTGCCTCAAGGTCATGCCTTTTCTGCAGAGCGGCAACCCGTTCCATGAGAGCAGCCTTTTCTGCCTGAGCTTTAATGCGAGCAGAGGATGTTGAAGATGCACGTGATGAAGAACTTGATTTGTGGTTTGATTTATGTTTTGACACATTAGAAACACTGTCATCCGGTCCAATGTCATCTGTGTTTACACTTTCAGCAATGGTGTGTTTTTTATGCCACCCAACCTCTGACAACCACACATTTACATCTTGTATAAAACCATCAAAAGTTTCCATTTTTTGTTGAAACCAATGATTTTGCCTTTCAAGTTCATTTTCAGGCAGTGGTAACTTCACCAATGACTCATGGTTTCTTTTGGCTTCATCACAGATGTTGATTAATTTAACCAAGTTAGATTGCACTTCATTTGCATTCTCCTTTGATTTCATGAGCTCTTTCAGCAATTCCATTAACTTCTTAGCTTGTTTACATTTCAAGTTTCTTATTTTCTGACAGTTTTCAATGAACATTTCCAAACCTTTAGCAGTGTGTTTAATAACCCTTTTTTCTTTTTCAGAATCCAGTGCAACATCGCCATCTTGTGACCGAACATCAGACATGACAATGGACATATTTGTTTCACTTTTAGCGTGATCCAGTAAACCACACGGCAATCACAGAAGGTTTCAGACAGCTGATATTGTGGTGACAGTATATGCATCAGTCAACTAGGTCCATTAATGTAGCTGTTTCTGGCTTTTCCAATAAAGCTTAATGTTGCACACACCCCTCTGCCTGCGCGTTGTCATTCGGAGTTTCCAATCTCCGTCAATCAGCTCCGCACAGGTGGCGTCAATGTTCCGTTGATTGGGAATGAGGCGTCCAGTCATGAAAAAAAACAATCCGTTCTTCCGTGGAAACAATCTTTATCCAGTTCCAATACTTTTACAGGCTCAATTTTCACTCATAGAGCACAGTTCTTACTTACGTATTGGCAATCCGTATCTTATTTAAACCAAGTTTGCCATCATGCACACAGGTAGGGGTGAAGTTTCTACGCAGACACACAAAGATTTTCCAGATATTGTTACAGTTGAGGTTTGTAGTTTATTGTAATTGTTATTGTACAAACAGATGAACATACCAGTTGATTTCCTGTTCCCAGTTGTTAACGTGCCGTGACCCGGATCAGTAATCCATGCTCTGTGGTCTGGTAAGAACCATAGATATCATATAAAGGCTAGATGTCTCGTCCGCGCTGCTGGCCAATGGAGCTCGACATCCGCACACGGCGGCCATCTTACCACAGGGTGCTCGCTCACTCATAACATGGTGCATGTACTTTTAAATAACCATAACTTACTCAATTTTCTACTGATTTTCAAACGGTTTGGTTTGTTATAAACGTCAGAGATGTAGCTATTATACTGCATACATATGAATAATTATGTTCAAAATGTTTAAGCATTCAGAATTATAGCCACGTTAATAACGTTTGTAAGAAACCAAACCGTTTGTAAAGCCGTCCAGATTTCAGCGAGATAAGAGGATTTGTGTGCGTGCTGCTCACTCACCTTAATTCACAGAGCCCTGTGGTAAGATGGCCGCCGGTGATGCCGGAAGTGACTCCGCCTTAAGACATCTAGCCTTTATATGATATCTATGGTAAGAACTGTGTGTGCGCCCCCTACCTGTGGCTATCACTTCCTGTCACCTATGCCCCCTTTTATACAACCATGTGCATCAAATCACTGTCACCCAGTGTCCAGAATATAAATATAAATATATCCAAACAAAATAAAATATTATGCAAACAATAAACATAAATGGCTCCTACATGTAACATTATTATCCAATCACCTATTTAACATTTGTGAATGATACAATCATTGGTAGTGGCAGTAGTGTATTATTGTTCATATTTTTTTTTACATTACTGTTTTTTATAAAACTCTTATTTTTGTATTTTTTTTTTCTTAATTTTTATTTTTATTTTTAATCAGAGTAGTTGAAACTGAATGAGGGAGCAAAAACAATGTTTCAAGGATTTTCTGTAAAATTGTTAATTTTTCAATAAATCACTGTTTTTTAGTTGTTGGCTTTAGAAATACTTGATACATCAAGAGGAATATGATAGAAATTAACATTGCAAGTAGAGGCAGGAGGGGAAAAAAATAAGAAACCAGTAAAAGAATGTGAAGATTTATTTGGAAACATTAATAGATCATCATATAAAAAATGTATTAATAATAAAACAAATATTTGACAGAAATAAATATTCAGTGAAATGATTTGCATAATTTTTGTCTTCCTCTGCTGGTATAATTTACAACATCTCTTCTGTAGTCAAACTCTTGATAACACTTAACACTTTTCCCAACACTGTCTGTATTGCACAATAAATCTATTGTCTAAGGCTTGTTTTCACTTTGCTTTAACCGTTTGCCACATATTTTGAGTGTTTCACGATCTACATTGTGATCAATATCTAACAAATTTGAAACAATTCAAAGCTGCTATTTTCAGCACTCATTTTCATGAGCCATTACTATAAAACAAGAAACTGGTGTGAAGTCGCTGTGTGTCTCTGTGTCTTCAGTCTCTGTAGCGGCTCTTTATTCACCATCAGCTGATCCTGAGGAAACTGAACTGATGTCTAAACACTGAGAGTCCTACAATAAAACACACAGACAGACACATATGAGTATGAGACATTACTGAGTCACATCACATCTGGAGATCATTTCAGGAAAACAGCCAGAGATATTAGTATATTCATATTACAGCCAGAGATATTAATGAAAAACTGGAATAGATTAATAACAGCAAATGATAAACAATTCTCACTTTATCACACACACACAAACACAAACACACACACACACACACCACGTTTACATGTAAACAAATAATCTGTTAGTAATCAGATTGACGGCTCGGACTGAAAAGCCTTCATGTAAACACCTTAATCGTATGAGCTCGATCTGAATGAAATTTCTATTGGATTGGGTGGTTTATTCCTTTTCTAATTTGATCGAGAGGACATGTAAACACTTGATCAGATTGAAAACCGAATCTGGAAAGTACTGTGCGTGTGCAATGACGTAATGCCGTATGAAGCGTACGAGCTGTTGTAGTTGTTGAATGAAGTGTCATGAATGACCAACACAATCTCACGGCCTTCAGTCCTTCTTTCAGACTCTCATCCACAGGCTGTTTCGGGTGCAGGTACGGGTGTTTTTACTGCGGGATAAATATAAGCAGCACGGCTCAACGGGTCATGTGCTCATAGTCTCCTAATTAGGACCTGACCCGTAATATATAAATATTAAGTCTGTGGTTTAAAACAAACAAAGTAGGAGAATAATACCGGTATGTGTGAAATATTGTGGGAAATATTCGTGCAGTGTGTGCATGTCAAAAACTCAATTCTGTTTTGAAGCTTGTGACATTTAAACACACACATCAACCTGATAATTTGATTCCAATTGAAACTAAAGTTGTGCATGTAAACATGTAAGGGATGATAATAATCATAAAGACCTAGCCTATTCACAGTTCATAGTCACATCACAAAATTAAACTCTTATTAAAAAGTTTACAGAGACTTAAGTGGAGCTGAATTATTATCTTATATTCTCCAGTTACACACACATGAGTCCTGTCACTGAAATTGGATCAATTTAAAGACTTGAAATAAAGATATACTCACAGTAGTGTAATGTCTCCAGTTTATAATGTGGATCATTCTTCAGATCAGAGAGCAACTTCAATCCTGAATGTCCTATTCTATTCCCATACAGACTCAGATATCTCAGGTGTTCAGGGTTTGATCTCAGAGCTGAAGTCAGAGCAACACAACCTTCATCTGAGAGATCACAACCCCACAACCTATAGAGAACAATCATTAGATTGAAATCTAAAATGTCACAAAACATGATCATAAAACATCTAAAGCATCATTCAATCAGGAAAAATTATCTCTTATTTGCACTATATTAAAATTCAATCAAGTCAAGTCAAGTCAAGTATATTTGTATAGCGCTTTTCACAATACAGATTGTATCAAAGCAGCTTCACAGTATTAAAATAAAATAAAATAATACAACAAGGTTTGTTTCTAGTGGAATTTATTGATTGATAAAATTAAATTAAATATCCCCAAAATATCCCCAACTGAGCAAGCCAAAGGCAACAGTGGCAAGGAACCGAAAAAACTCCATCAAGTGACCTAATGGTGTCCTAAAACTCCATCAGGTGACCTAATGGAGAAAAAAAAAACCTTGGGAGAACCCAGGCTCAGTCGGGGGCCAGTTCTTCTCTGGCATTTATGAACTAGAGGCCGGATTGTAGTTTGAACTGTAAGATTAAAAATATTATATGAATGCCTGGCCGAAAAGATGCGTCTTTAATCTAGTTTTAAACTGGGCGAGTCCGAGCAACGAACAGTATCAGGAAGGCTATTCCAGAGTTTCGGAGCTAAATGTGAAAATGCTCTCCCTCCTTTGGATGATCTGGATATCCTAGGTATGACCAAAAGCCTCGAATTTAGTGATCTTAAAGAGCGCGATGGATTATAGGGCGATAGAAGATCCGTTAAATAGACTGGAGCTAAGCCGTTTAGGGCTTTATAAGTCAGTAGCAATACCTTGTAATTAATACGGAACTTTATAGGTAACCAATGAAGTGATGTTAACATCGGTGTAATATGTTCATATTTTCTTGATCTAGTAAGAACTTTAGCGGCTGCATTTTGGACTAACTGTAGCTTGTTTACTGAGGATGCAGGACAACCAGCTAATGAATGCATGAACTAACTTTTCTGCATCAGAAACTGATAGCAAATTACGTAGCTTAGCAATGTTTCTAAGGTGGAAAAAGGCTGTTTTTGTAACATATTAAATATGATTTTCAAAAGACAGGTAACAATCGAGTATAACACCCAGGTCTTTTACTGTAGAGGATAAAGTAACAGGACATCCTACGATGTTAAAGTTGTATTGTGAAAGGTTTTGTGGGCGGTTTTTTGAACCGATAAGTATTACCTCTGTCTTGTCAGGATTTAATAAAAGAAAATTACGCATCATCCAATCTTTTATATCTTTAACACACTCTGTCAATTTGGATAATTTAGCGTTTTCATCCGGCCGTGATGAAATATATATTTGAGTGTCATCAGCATAACAATGGAAACTAATTCCATCTTTCCTTATAATATTTCCAAGTGGCAGCATATATATTGAGAATAATAGAGGGCCCAACACAGATCCCTGTGGCACTCCATAGTTTACTGAAGTACTGATCGATTTTTCTCTATTTAAATAAATAGACAAAATGGTAGCGGTCAGATAAGTATGATCTAAACCAGCTTAATGCTTGTCCTTGAACACCAGTATAATTTTGTAGTCGATCTAAGAGTATTGTGTGATCTATAGTATCGAACGCATCACTAAGATCAAGTAAAACTAGTATTGAGATACAGCCTTGGTCAGAAGCTAATAGTAAATCATTTGTGATTTTAACGAGCGCAGTTTCAGTGCTATGATGCGGCCTGAATCCTGACTGAAACTTTTCATAGATATAATTTTCTTGCAAGAAAGAGCCCAGTTGATCAGACAACTTTTTCTAGTATTTTAGACATAAATGGAAGATTTGAAATAGGTCTATAATTTGCTAGATTATTATGATCTAATTGTGGTTTCTTAATGAGAGGTTTTATAACTGCCAGTTTAAATGTTCTTGTAATAAAATCTAATAAACATGTTGTTGTTTTAGATGAAGTGATAAGTTTATTTAACCCTCTGAGGTCGGCAAACGCACGGGCGCGTTTTGCTGGATTTTCTCCACATTGTAGCACTATAAACTTAAATTACTTCGTCATTTATGGTCATACAGAAAAAAGAAATATAAAAAAAGAATCTGTGATATTTCTACTGTTGTATGTGTCCACTTACAATCAAATCAAAACATTGTGCTTTTGTAAAATAAAGAAAATAAACAGGGTGTGCATTCTGCCTCTCCGTCGCGGTGAACTTTTTTTTCTTGAGCACGTCTATAAACTGAAACAAAACTCAGCGAATACTTGTCACACATTTATGAGCCATATACCTTTATAAACATTTAAGTGTGTACTTTTAAATGATCGGATTCAAAATGAAAACAAATATTCTCTGTTTAAGTAATTTGTATAAAACCAACAAGATGTCCAGCTTCTCAAACGCTTGCTCATTAGATTTAATTTGGCCACGCCCACTCGCGCAAAAGAGATTCACATGCAAATCTCCACATGGAACGCGATCGCGCTCATTACCTCAACAACAAAACACTTCACTTTTCGTCGAGTTTGAAAGACGCGCCTGAACTTACATTGGATTTAGGCTACCTCAGAAGAAGAAGAACGCGATTTGAAGACAAGAGAGATGTAAGGTAAGAAATTCTTACATATTCGTTTGTTATTGTTGCATAAATGTCACGTTGCAGTTGAACTGTTGCTAGATATACGGGGGAATATTATAATATTTAGACCCGTGTTTACCGGTACTGTGTTTGTGGATATCTGCTCAAACGTAGATATGTATATGTTAACCATAATGTTTTATATTTGAGCGCGATCGCGTTTGAATGTATCATATTTTGGATCGCGATCGCGTTTGAATGTATCATATTTTGCAGCGCGATCGCGTTTGAATGTATCATATTTTGGATGAAAGCAAAATGCACCAAACGGCTTTATGTTTTTACTATTATCTCATTTCATATCATCATAACGAATGGAAACATTTGAAGTAACATGATAATCAATAAATTTTTCTCTAGCTTAGTGGTTACTGAAATCTATTGGAACATTTATACTTCTATAGGTTATTGTTATTATTATTTTATCCAGCACTGCGCATAGCTTATGCCTACAAGGCACAACAAACCTGGTGTTCATTATATTATATATTGTTGGAAACATTTGAGTGTGTGTGTGTGTGTATTCTGTGAATTTTAAAAAGCAATTTTAACCAGAAAAATCTAATATTTATTTCCAAAATCGTGCAGGCCTTTCTCTTGATATCAGTATGTTAATTTTTTTTTTTTCAGGGCCCAGATGACACTGAGGACTTCAACATTCACATGAGTCTCTGTACATGAACATGGTAAAGTGAAAATCAAACACCTTGGAAATTAAAGGTATGTACAATGTTTTTAGGAATGGCACAAAGGTCTCTGTCTTTGGGTCATTGTTTTCAATAAGTGCTTTTTTGGCATTTGTTGTGTATCTTTGGATTATGTTGTGTTGTAAATAAATCCAAACAATTTAAAAGCCATTCTTTTTTAAATCTCCTCATTTACAAGTATTGTGCAAGGTTGCTCAGAATAACAGGGCCTGATAGCTCCTAATAGGGCCGTTAGGGGAGGGTCTTTGTCTTTCTCAGGTGTGAAAAGCTTACATATTAATGACCATAAAGCTTTTTCACACAAAACACGTCGTAAAATTTTTAAATCAATATATTGTCTTATCTGAATGAGCAGTCAGGGTGATTTTCACATAGTTTTAGAGCAAATATTCTAGGCTACGTCATACAATTTTCAAAAGTCTTGTGAAGAAATAATCAGTATGGGTTTCATGGCCTTATTTCAGTGAGAATTATTTTTTTGTATTTTCACAAACCACGCATAAATGTCATTATCTCAAAACTACAAACTTTTACATACATGCTGCTGTTATATTATTGTAGCAGAGTTTGTGCTGAATACAGTGTAATTAGACTTTAGCCATGAAAATGTCACAAGTAACAGAAATAACCAGAAATGTCAGAGCATGTCAGAACACCTCCAGGGCCCAGAAAACAGCTCAGACCTCAGAGGGTTAACTCTTTTTGTTCTATAGTTGTAAAGCACTGTAATTGTTCTTGCGGGGGGATAATTGAGGCTGAATTATAAGGCGCGATTGAGGATTGAACGTTTACAATTGTGGTTCTGATGTTTTCTATTTTCTCAGTGAAGAAGTTCATGAAATCATTACTACTAAACTGTAACGGGATATTTTGTACGGGTGACGTCTGTTTATTTGTTAGTCTAGCGACGGTGTTAAATAAAAACCTTGGATTGTTTTGGTTATTTCCTATTAGTTTGCGGAGGTGCTCAGCCCTGGCCGCTTTTAGGGCCTTTTTATAACGTGACATACTTTCTTTCCACGCGATTCTAAAGACCTCTAAATTAGTTTGTTTCCATTTACGCTCTAAATTACGGGTTTCTCTCTTTAGAACATGCGTAGTATTGTTGTACCATGGTGCTTTAATTTTATCCCTGACCTTTTTTAATTTAATGAGTGCAACAACATCCAATGTTCTAGAGAGAATGGTGCTCATAGTGCTAGTTAGTTCTTCTAGTTCATCTGTTTGTTTGGGTTCACTGAGCAGCTGAGACAGATTAGATAAGCAATTTGAGAAATTATCTATGGTGGATGGAAGGATTGATCTGCCTGGTCGATAGCGCGGTGCAGCATGACATATTACAGCAGTACGTAATATGCAAGTTACCAAGTAATGGTCAGTGACATCACTTTGTGGAATGATATCTATATCGGTTGGATCGGTTCCATATGATATAATTAAATCGAGTGTATGATTAAGACGATGAGTTGGTCCGATGACGTTTTGCTTGACCCCAAAGGAATTTAATAAATCTATAAACGCAGCCCCTAACGCATCATTTGCTAACGCATCATCTCTATAGATTGTTGCAACACCGCCTCCACGACCAATCAGACGGGGCTCGTGCTTATAGGAGTATCCAGATGGAGTAGACTTATTTAGACCAAAATAATCATTTGGTTTAAGCCAGGTTTCAGTAAGGCAAAGTACATCGAAGCTATTATCTGTGACTATTTCTTTTACAATAACTGCCTTAGGTGTGAGTGATCTAATGTTTAGAAGACCTAGCTTTAGAAATTGTTTTTGTTTACTAATAGCAACATTTTTTGTTTTAATAACAATTAGATTTTTCCTAGATCCTGCAGTAGATTTATTATTTGATCTCAATAAACGAGGAATAGACACAGTTTCTATGCAATGTTCTACACTAGTATTTATATCATTTAAATTGGTGCAGCAGAGACTATGATTTGGACTTTTGGTTACTAGTCATCTAACGGTATTTAACATTTTGGAGATGTTATTCGACAGAAGATCCACTCCGAATCTGCTTGGGTGTAAGCCATCGGCACGGAAAAGCCTAGGACGCTCCCAAAACAGATTCCAATTATTTACAAAGAGCAGTTTCTGCTGATTGCACCATGACATTAACCATTCATTTAGCACGAATAGTCTACTAAACTTTTCATGTCCTAGTCGGTACATGGGAAGCGGTCCTGACACAATAATGGTTGTTTCGGACGATGTGCTGTGTACCGTATCGATCAGATTCCTGAAGTCTTTCTTCAGAACCTCCGTCTGGCGCAGCCTGATGTCGTTCACTCCCGCGTGCAGGACCACAGTTCCGACGTGCTCGTCACCGTTCAGAATCTCGGGAACGCGAGCAGCGATTTCAGAAACATGAGCACCAGGAAAGCAGTGACTGTGCACCTTACTTTTACCTTACGTAGCGTGTACGTGCCGAACGATGGAATCGCCGATGATCATAGCATCGCGTTCTGTTTCGCGTAGAGAGGAGAAGCGGTTTTGTGTGGATAACTCGAAAACCGGGAGGGTCGGAGAGAGTCTTGGTCTAGACCTGACTCGCGTCTTCCGCTGCGGAACCATCCAGGCTTCGTGGAGGCTTCCAGGCATCCATGGCTGATCGCGACCTCGGCGCTCGGGACCGATACTGAGTAACTCACGGAGTAGACGAGGTCGAAGTCAGCGGGTTAGTAACGTTAATCACTGATTTGTGTGCATCGGCGCGTGATGTTTCAAGAGCTAACCGCCGGTCTATCAGCTCGGCTTGTCTCACTAAAAGGTCGTGGATTTGTTTCTCAACAGCTTCCAGCTCAGACTGCAATGCGTGCAGCTCAAATGTGTCCTCACCTGCACCAAAAGGTAGAGATATATTCGCCATGTTTGTTTGTAAATGAGTGTGGAGAAGACGGGTTCAGCCGTGATCAACGGACGTAACCTATAAGAGTATCCAGCGTTGGATCACTAATAGGCTTGAGACGCGTCTGCTCAACAGTCCGCGTTGTAACTATGAGGTTTGAGCAGTAGTGCTTCTCAAGTGAGGAAAAGTAGAAAATATTCGTTGTAAGTGAGTTTAAAGAGAAAATCAAGAATTATAAATCAAATCGATAGAGCTCCAAAAGACAACAACGCGTTCAGACGTGACGCATGATCGCATGATTCTCGTTCCGGAAAGATCTTGTGCAAAATCTGCTTTAATAAATGAGACTATTCACAACATACAGTGGGGAGAACAAGTATTTAATAAACTGCTGATTTTGCAGGTTTTCCCACTTACAAAGCATGTAGAAGTCTGTCATTTTTATCATAGGTACACTTCATCTGTGAGTGACGGAATCTAAAACAAAAATCCAGAAAATCACATTGTATGATTTTTAAGTAAGTAATTAGCATTTTATTGCATTACATAAGTATTTGATACATCAGAAAAGCAGAACTTAAAGGGTAACTAAACCCTAAACCAACTTTTTTTAGTTAATGATCTGTAAGAATGAGGCTTTATTAGTGCTGTTCATTGATTCGAGTAACTTTTTTGACATTTGTGTATAAAGTGTTTTAATTCTACAATATATGGTGTAAAAACGTCTGAGTGCTGCCCTCTTCAGGTTGAACGGTGGCTACTGCAGTCGAATTTTCCTATTGGATGTTGCGGTACTGCGTGACGTAAGCGGTACTGCGTGACGTAGGCAGGTTCCAGCTCACCACGCCCTCCCTTGGTACGAGCTACCACGCCCTTGGATGAGCTAGCGTAGATTTATCTGTATTTAGTACAGTGGTAGATGTAGTACAGTCTATGGTGTAGTGTTGCTGGGTGCAACAGCACTGCTGGACTGCATAGCTTTCCAGCAGACTTGGAAATTAGGCGCCAGTGTTTGCATGCACTTGGGCCTGGAAGACCGTGAGTGTAAAACCTGCATTTTACGCGGAATTGCTTTTCCAACGCAATAGAGGTGGAAATGGGCTTCTCCACACAGAATCGCGCTGAACAGCGACGCAGTGCCAAACGCTGCTCCTCGATCCTGCATGGACTCCACCACCGCAGCGGCGTCTTGATGTGAGTGATCATATATATTTTAATCACAATTTATGGTTAGGCTAAAGTTAGGCTGGATTTTTTCACATAGCAGCGGCAAAATATGAATATGCATATAGAAAGCGCGCGCTATTGACATCAACTCGATAAAACTCATCAGATGCATATTTACGTCGTCTTGCGACCCTGTGAGCAAACTCTCCATTTTAGACAGTCTGACAGCAGGACTCTCAGGTGCACGCCCCCCCCCCGCTCACGGTTCGTCCCCTGTATCTCCGCTGGGGTCTGCCCACTTTTCTAGCATTTTTCAAATATTGCCAGTGGGTGGAGTCAGGCTCTGACCAGGGGTTTAGTTACCCTTTAATATTTGTTACAGAAACCTTTGTTTGCAATTACAGAGATCATACGTTTCCTGTAGTTCTTGACCAGGTTTGCACACACTGCAGCAGGGATTTTGGCACACTCCTCCATACAGACCTTCTTCAGATCCTGCAGGTGTCGGGGCTGTCGCTGGGCAATACGGACTTTCAGCTCCCTCCAAAGATTTTCTATTGGGTTCAAGTCTGGAGACTGGCTAGGCCACTCCAGAACCTTGAGATGCTTCTTACAGAGCCACTCCTTAGTTGCCCTGGCTGTTTGTTTCGGGTCGTTGTCATGCTGGAAGACCCAGCCACGACCCATCTTCAATGCTTTTTCTGAGGGAAGGAGGTTGTTGGCCAAGATCTCGCGATACATGGCCCCATCCATCCTCCCCTAATACGGTGCAGTCGTCCTGTCCCCTTTGCAGAAAAGCATCCCCAAAGAATGATGTGTCCACCTCCATGCTTCACGGTTGGGATGGTGTTCTTGGGGTTGTACTCATCCTTCTTTTTCCACCAAACACGGCGAGTGGAGTTTAGACCAAAAAGCTTTATTTTTTTCTCATCATACCACATGACCTTCTCCCATTCCTTCAGACGGGCCTGGATATGTGCTGGCTTGAGCAGGGGGACCTTGCGGTTGCTGCAGGATTTTAATCCATGACAGCGTAGTGTGTTACTAATGGTTTTCTTTGAGACTGTCGTCCCAGCTCTCTTCAGGTCATTGACCAGGTCCTGCCGTGTAGTTCTGGGCTGATCCCTCACCTTCCTTATGATCATTGATGCCCCACGAGGTGAGATCTTGCATGGTGCCCCAGACTGAGGGAGATTGATCGTCATCTTGAACTTCTTCCATTTTCTAATAATTGCGCCAACAGTTGTTGCCTTCTCACCAAGCTTGTGCAGGTCTACAATTTTATCCCTGATGTCCTTACACAGCTCTCTGGTCTTGGCCATTGTGGAGAGGTTGGAGTCTGTTTGTTTGAGGACAGGTGTCTTTTATACAGGTAACGAGTTCAAACCGGTGCAGTTAATACAGGTTATGAGTGGAGAACAGGAGGGCTTCTTAAAGAAAAACTAACAGGTCTGTGAGAGCCGGAATTCTTACTGGTTGGAAGGTGATCAAATACTTATGTCATGCAATAAAATGCAAATTAATTATTTAAAAATCATACAATGTAATTTTCTGGAATTTGTTTTAGATTCCGTCTCTCACAGTTGAAGAGTACCTATGATAAAATTACAGACCTCTACATGCTTTGTAAGTAGGAAAACCTGCAAAATCGGCAGTGTATCAAATACTTGTTCTCCCCACTGTAGGTTAGTTTTACTGTTACTAAGATCTTTACTATGTAATATGCATGGAGTGTTTCGAGCTCGAGTCTGCTTAAAGTCAAGAGACTGAAATGTTGATTGTGTGTGAAAGTGTGTATTTCAGTGTGACTCTCAGTCCTGCAGTTTCATGTTATTGAGGATCAGCTCATGTGTTCAATCATTTACAGCTCAATAATCTGAACTCACAGCAGCAGAAAGAGGCTGAACACTTCAAATATACTTTACATTGTGATTCATGTGTGAGAGTCAAATATGATCTTACCACAGTTTCTCCAGTTTACAGTGAGGATTCTGTAGTACATCAGACAGCAGATTCAATGATTTTCCTATTTCATTCCCAGACAGATTCAGTTCTCTCAGGTGTTCAGGGTTTGATCTCAGAGCTGAAGTCAGAGCAGCAAAACCTTCATCTGTGACGCCACAATAACTCAACCTGTAGAGAACAATGACACACACTTCACTCTCTCAGTTCAGATCAGATCAGTTTAGCTGTGAATCCATTATTAACCCTCTGGGGACCAAGCTGTTTTTGGGGTCCTTGAGATGTTCTGACATGCCTTGACATTTGTGCTTTTTTCAGTAATTTATAAACATGTTAATGGCAAAGGTGTAAATTCACTCTATATAGCACAAACAGGGCTACCATAATATGCGAGCAACGTGTATGTAGATGTTTGTATTTTTAAGAGAATAATGTTTATGCGTGGTTATTGGAAAAAATGAAAATGAAAGTTGCTGAATTAAGACCACAAAACACATATTAAATATGTGTCCACAAGACTTTTGACTAATGGATGTTGTCCCTTTGAGTTCTAGCTTCAAAATGATGTAAAAATAGTCTTGCTTTATCGTTCACAAAAAAAAATACATTGATTTAAATGTTGTAAAACAGGTTTTGCTTGGAAAGCCAATATGCGAGGGGGAGGAGCAGTTTACACCTTAGATTATAATGTCCCACCCACTCTGCATAATGATGAGCCATTCACTCAGGTGTGAAACTGACTGAGCCACAATGCAAGGACAAAAGATGTATTTAGAAGACTTATATTGACCATTTAAGATTTCGCTTACATCTCTCTTGTAAATATGTTTTGCTATTTTATTAAAAATGTTACAATTACAACAATAATTACAATTTCAACAATATTTCAAGTGTACTCTTTCTTTGTAAAAAAAAAAAAAAAAAAAAAAAGATTATAGGCCTACATTTTATCATATGTATTCATTAGTTTGAATATAGCCAACATTGGAACATCTAACATCTTAGTCTATGAATTTATTTTTGACAAAAATAGTATTTTTTTTGCAGTTTAATACGTTGCTTATACGAATACATTTTATTTCAACATATTCCAGTCGATTTTTACTCATCTCAGTAGGCTATAGCAAAGCAGTTTATTCTTTCACACACAGACGCGCGATTCATATTTAGGCTAAACAGTCTTCAAATATGTCCCCTTCATTCATCTCACAGAAAGGCGAGTCATATTATAGAAATGCGATTCATCTTTTTGCGGTTTACATAGGCCTACACTAACGTTATTCCATAACGTTATTCCACACGTGAGAAAAGAAAACAGCCTACCTCACTCCTCAGCGGGATCTGCTCCTCATATCAGGAGATATTGCTCCTCATCAGCACTGTTCTGAGGAATCTTTTCTCCATAAGGTAGGCTATAATGTCTCACCCGCGAGGAGTCGCGACGCGCTTTGTTTACAGCTGATGTGGGCGTTTCACAGCTCTGAAATAGTTCTCAGAATTTGCGTTTGAATAGCACGCACTCCCCGGGGAGTGGTCACATTACTGTGAATTAGCTCGTAATGAGCTCGACAGGAGTCGCTCTCTTTTTATACAGATTACAGAAGCTGAGAATATTTGTTTTTTATATAAATTACTTCATTTAAAAGATGCGATCTCAAGCTTTATGCCCGTGGGTCTGTTTGCCTGTTTGACTGAATTTTCGCGGAGTTATAGATCATTTTCGAACGCGTTTCAAATGGGAGTTTACTGACAGAGAGAAGGCAGAAATCGCATCATGTTAATTTTTCTTTATTTGGCAAAAAGCAAAACACTTTATTTTTATTGTGAGTATACAGAATAATCTCTTATTTGCACTATAATAAAACTGAGTCTTTTATGCAAAAACTGCTTTAATAAATAACACTTTTCACAACATAGGTTAGTTTTACTGTTAAGCCGACTGTACACTGTGTGAATTTTGGCCACGATTTGGCCGTCTGAGACAAATTTAGCAAATCCTAAATTTTCCTCTGATCTTAGGCCAAAACCTGAAGTGTTTGGTCGTTAGTTTTTATTAGGGCTGCACGACTGAACAACTGAACAAAATTAAACCGCACGCGATCTGGTAAAGGCTGTAATTATTTTATGCGCAGTTTGTCAGTGAAGTACGGCTCTGTGATCGGTAGTAAATGCTGCTCGATCTGAAAGCCAGAGGGTGTCTCACACACACACACACACATACATATACGCTAAGTACACCCCGCCGCAGAAGTACGATAACACGCATCATTCCAGGAAATCCCTATGGCCATCACATTATCTGTAGCTGAATAACCAGAAGATTGAAACGCTTTGATTTATTAAATGTTGTCTTTTGTTGGACAAGAGGTTCATAAATGCTTCTCATGTTTGGAAAGATGTTTGATGTGTGTTGCTTTTTCAAATGCACATTAAAAGCGACTCGCAGTACTTTCAGGTGGAGCAGCGTTTACTACTGATCAGAGCCGTACGTCACTGACAAGCTGCACATAATAAATAATCGCAGCTTTTGTGATTTCATAATAGCGATAAGCAAAATTTATTTCATATTAATTGCGATTAATTGTGCAGCCCTATTTGATATGATCACCAACAAATGATTAATGACCGTTGAGATCTAATTTTACCTCAGACGAGATTCTGACAGTGTAGGAGCCTGTGAATAATTTTGTTGATATGCTGTTAATGAATTTATATGCATTTATGTTAGTTTCTGTTTTCCTTTAATAATGTAATGAGGTGGGCTGTACCTATGATATCAGAGTGTTTTAGTTAGATGGTAGTCAGGTGAGGGTGTGGCCAACGGGGAAAAGGGACACAGTTTTGAGACCGTGCGGGAGATTTAATGGGTCTCTGATTTCCTTTACTTGTTTCCAAGAGAAATAAATCAAGTTTATGGAACACGCGTCTACTGTATTTCCTCCACGGAAAGATGGTCACTACATAAGTCTCAAAACTCCCTGGATTATGTGTACACGAAGACACAGACTTTGCTGAGGACGCCGTGCTACACACGGAGGATGTTGGCATTGCGCAATCCTCGAACAGCGTGTGTGAGTTACGTGCCGGTTGCGGATCATTGCGGTTCGATCTCAAGGAATGAAGGTACAAAGGGTTGATGAATATAGGCAAGCGAATACGAGGAATGAAAATTTAAAACGAAATTGAGTAAATTGCTACGAACTGGCTGAACTAAGTTTTTAAATTTGAAAATGGCTGATGAATTTGAAAATGCCGGTATGGACATTCACAATTTGAAATCATTAAGCGCATCGCGCAGAGGGAATCTTGGGTCATGCACTCGCAAAATGAACGATATAAGAGCTCTTATTGATACTAATGAAAATGTTGAAACTGTGAAGGAAGGTTTGGAGAAATTTAAAAGGGCTCTCAATGATTTTAAAAATGCGCATGAATATGTACAAAACCTGTTACAAGAGGATGTGAAAGAAATGGAACGGGTAGACTGGTATGAACCAAAGATGGTCACATTTAATGATTTCTTGCATGAGGTTGATATATGGATGAATGCTCATTACGATCCACAAACAAGTGAACAACAAAATTACAGTATTTCAAATGTATCAAGGAGTTCAGTGAGCTCAAGAGCTTCAAAAGGTAGAGGTTCAAGAGTGCCCTCCAATACTTCTAAAATTTCATCTACACATGTAAAGGTAGCTGCGGAAAAGGTCTTCGAGCTACACGAGACACAGTCCGATGTAAATTCCTTGCATACCCCTTGTGAAACTTTCAAGCCTGGAAATGGAATGAATAATTATTTCAAACAACATTAGGCAGCAAAATCTTCCGACCTCAATGGAGCAGAAATAACATTATCACCACTCCATTTCAAAGACTTGGGAGCCGTACCCAAAACGCCTTTACAAAAGTTTGTATATAAACCTTGGGAAGACCAAGACAATGCACATCTGATTCAGCAACCATCAGCTGTTCAGTTTTCAGCAAATATTCATCAAAGTACTGTTCCTATTGTCTCCAGCAGTCAACATGCAGCTAGTCAATGTTCTGCTAGCCATCATTCTGCAGACAATGTTGATATTACAAACAGTATGAAAAGGCAATGCGATCTTGCAGACCTTCTGGTGAATCAGCAAAGGCAAGCAGGTCTCCCTAAATAGTAGGGGTGTAAATATTAATCGATTCGTATCGATGCATCGATTATACAGCCGACTATTCGATGCATCGATGTGTCCGCACGAGTATCGATTAATGTGTTTATTTTGCCGCCTGTCTATTTACAGCATCCGCTCCAACAAAAGTGTACAACAACCTACTAAGCTGCGGGTGGCGCTAATCTCATTATTGTCTTCTACTTCACATGCGTTACTTACGTTTCACAGTCTATGTTCACACACACTGTTGAGTCTGACTTTCGATGGAACCGTCAGATCGAGCTGGCAATGAAAGTGAAATGTTACACAGTCCAGTCAGCGTCAAGTCATGGATGTGGAAGTATTTTGGCTTCAGGAAAACAGATGGAGCAGTGGTAAGAGATGTTGTCGTTTGTCTGATTGCACTTTATTGTAACTCCCGTTTCACACATACTCCATTTGCAGTGCGTATGCGGTGCATATTTTTTTCCGTACCCATGTTAACAGGTTAGAGCTTTCACACTGCACGTGGTTGCGGTCCGTTTATCCGTTCCAGGAGCGGTGCGTATACAGCAGTGCAGCGATCGTTTCCGCACCGAGTCTATTTCTGCTGTGCTGCACGCACTGAATTAAAGTGACAGCGCATGTTTCGTGGTCAAAATGAACACAGATTGACATGAAAAATGTAGTAAATTCACCATAAATGTGTTTAATAATCTCACCATAAATGTATTTAATTTAATTCTACTATTTTTCACAGTCATCTTTTTTACTTTAAGACTGGGGTAAAGCAAGGAAAACTACAATTTACCTCAACAAGGCGACATAATGAACAACACTCGTCTCATTCGTGGAGGTGGAAAAACAATTTCTTTGTGACATGCAATTGTATTCTGTATTCTCAATAAAAGGCAATTTTATTTTAAACAAAATTATTTTTGTTGATTTATTTGAAACTTAATAGATATCATGTAAAAATATCTAGTATTGAATCGTATCGAATCGTATCACAAGGAATTCTGAAGTTTCGAAAATAATCGAATCATTGGCTTAAGAAATCGGTATCGTATCGAATCGTTATGAAGGCTCCGATTTACACCCCTACTAAAAAGGAGATACCAGTGTTTGATGGCGATCCTTTAAAATATAAATTATTCATGCGAGCCTTCAAATATAATATTGAGGATAAGACCAGCAGTAATCAAGATCGACTGTACTTTTTAGAGCAATATACAACAGGAAAACCAAAAGACTTGGTTCAAAGCTGTCTCCATATGACTGCTGACAAAGGGTATAAGGAGGCAATGTGGCTTCTTGAATGCTATTTTGGAGATGAATTCAAAATTATTAGTGCATACAGAGAAAGCACTTAATTGGAATAGCATTCCACAAGATGATGAGAAAGAATTATGCTCTGTTTTTTGCGAGGCTGCTGCAGTGCAGCACAGGATCTTTCCAATACTTCAGAATTGGACTTGCCTTCCAACTTGAAGATGATTGTTTCAAAGCTTCCTTATAAGTTGAGGGAGAATTGGAGATCGTCAGCATATGACATATGAGAACAAACTAAACAAAGGCCTAGGTTTCATAACCTAGTGATGTTTATTGAGAAGCAAGCCAGAATTCTGCAAGATCCTGTTTTCAGAGATATTCATAATACTGCATCAAATATGAAAGTTAAACGGGTCATGCAGCCATTCAAATCCAGCAGTAAAAGGAGTTTTGTTACTGCAGTTTCACTGGTTAATACTAAACTGCAAGGTAACGTTACAGCTAACAAGGACAAACAAGACATTGGAAATAGCTACGCTAACAACGCTAGCAATTTTGCCTGCCTATTTTGTTCAGGGATCCATGCAATGGAAGTTTGTCATCTGATGGCTAGAAAGCCTCATAAACAAAAGGTTGAATTCCTTAAAACCAATGGATTCTGTTTTGTATGTTTTACCAAAGGGCACATGAGCAAAACATGCAAAAGACATCTCACTTGTCATATCTGTAAAAGGAAAAATCCTACAATTTTGCTCTTTGAAGAGAATACATCTAAGATGTGTACTGAATCTCCAAGAACACAAAATGATTCTCTCAAAGGTAACACTGGTCTTATGGAAGTTAAGGGCAATTCCGTCACCATTGCTATGGTATCAATTGATCAAACAGGGGCCGGCACCTCAGACTGCAAGCTGGCAATAGTACCAGTTAAAATCAAGGCAATTAGAGGTAATCATGCGATTCGTACATATGCCTTTTTGGATCCCGGAAGCTCTGCAACATTCTGTACGGAGAAGCTAATGGAAAAACTTTGTGTAAGTGGAAGGAAGACTGACATCCTACTGAAAACAATGGGTCACGAGAAACCAATAAAAACCTACAGACTGACTGGTCAGGAGGTGAGCAGTCATGATAGCAATTGCTTCATAGAGTTACCTAAGGTGTTCACTCAAAGCTTCCTGTAAGTCAAGAAAACATTCCAAAGGAAGAGGACATTAGGAGGTGGCCATACCTGGATGATGTTCATTTGAAGTCCATTAAGGCTGACGTGGACCTCTTAATAGGAGTGAATGTTCCTAAGGCAATGGAGCCTCTAAAAGTTATTAACAGCCAAGGAGATGGACCTTACGCAGTCCAAACATGCCTAGGATGGCTTATTAATGGTCCTTTGAGCAGCCACTCTGCAAATATCGTCAATCGCATGTCACCTCCAACAGGATTTATGTGGACAGACTGGAGAAGTTGTTGATTAATCAATACAATCAAGATTTTGCAGAACAAGCCTACAACGAAAAGAAGGAACTCTCCTATGAGGATAAGCAGTTTTTGACCATTGCAAATGATTATATTAAGGTGGGGGGTGGTCATTATGAATTACGACTCCCATTTAGGAGAGATAATATCAACATGCCAAATAATAGAGAAGTAGCCGAGCAGAGAGCGCTTAACCTCCTTAAAAATTTCAGAAGGGATGAGTCATTTCTAAAAGACTACAAAGGCTTCATGGAAGATATCCTAGAAAAGGGATATGCTGAAAAGGTACCTGTTGAGCAGCTTCACAGAAGAGATGGAAGAATGTGGTATATCCCACATCATGGGGTGTATCATAAGAGAAAAGGGAAGATACGAGTAGTCTTTGATTGTACTTCCACCTTTCGAAGCACCTCTTTGAATTCAGAGCTTTTGCAAGGCCCAGATCTTACCAACACCCTTTTGGGTATACTTCTCAGATTTCGATAGGAAGCTGTAGCAGTCATGGCAGACATTGAGGGAATGTTCCATCAGGTCAAGGTCCCAAAGGAGGATACATAATTCCTGAGATTCCTATGGTGGCCCGATGGAAAGATAAATGGTTTGCTATCTGAATATCGGATGACTGTACATCTTTTTGGGGCAGTCTCGTCGCAGAGTTGCGCAAATTTTGCCCTCAGAAGGACAGCTGAAGATAATGAAGGAAAGGCTGAGGCAGAAGTTCTTAGCACCATTCTGAACAACTTTTACTTTGATGACTGCCTCAAATCTGTGCAAAATGAGGAACAGGCTGTGGACTTAGTACATGAACTTCAAGCTACATGTGCCAGTGGCGGGTTCAAACTCACAAAATGGGTCAGCAATAGTCATATTGTTCTTTCTTCCATTCCAGAGGATGACAGAGCAAAAGATATTAAGGCTTTAGACCTTGAAAAGGATAAATTGCCCATGGATCGGGCACTTGGCATCCAATGGGATGTGAAAACTGATACTTTCTTCATTAGAATCAGCCACAAGCAACAGTTGATCAGCAGAAGAAGCATTCTGTCGATTGTTAATTCGATCTACGACCCATTCGGGTTTCTAGCACCTTTAACTCTTCTTGCTAAAAAAATTGTTCAAGAACTGTGCCGAATGAATTTTGGGTGGGATGAAGAAATCCCTGAAAGTCTTGCACATCAATGGAAGAATTTGCTGGATGAGCTTGAGAAGTTATCAAACTTCAACATTGGTAGGTGTCTTAAACCGATCAATTTCGAGAAGCCTACGAGAGTCCAGCTGCATCATTTTTGTGATGCCAGTAAAGTTGGTTATGGCACCACTAGCTATCCTAGGCTCACCAACATGATAGGCCAAACTCATACAGCTCTGATAATAGGCAAGGCAAGAGTTGCCCCTCTTAAGACCATCACCATTCCAAGGTTGGAACTTGCAGCTGCTGTTTTAGCAGCTTGTATTGACAGAATGCTGAAACAGGAACTTGAGTTACCAGTACAAAATTCAGTTTTTTGGACGGACAGTACTTCTGTGCTCAAGTATATTTGTAATGACAACAGAAGGTTGCAGACCTATGTAGCAAATCGAGTAAGCATTATTCGAGACCTCTCACAAAAATCCCAATGGAAATATGTGCAGATAACTTTGAATCCTGCAGATGATGCATCATGAGGACTGGCAGTCCATTCTTTTCTCGACAGAGAGCGATGGTGTAAAGGCCCAGATTTTCTTAGAAAGCCTGAAACAAACTGGCCAGATTTTCCCCATGAACCTTCTACTCTAGAAGATAACAATCCAGAGCTCAAGAAAACAGCTGTCACATTTACTGCAGCTGTTACACCGAATGAAAATCCACTCACTCATTTTATTAAGAGATTCTCATCCTGAGAAATGAGATCCCGGATCGCCTGAGAAAGATGGCAGCATGGATTTTGAAGTTCAAGTCTATTCTTAGACGTTTGAATAAAAAAAGAAAAGAAATCATGTCATCAATCTCTTTACAAGATCCTAATTACAAGCAGCAGACGGATTATCTAATGACAAATTTCAAAAAACAGCTTGGTCCCCAAACCCTCTCCCTAGAGGATCTTGAATATGCAGAGAAAGCACTTGTGATTCATACTCAACAGAACTCTTTCTGTGATGAAATTGCATCACTAAAAAGAGGAAGCAATATTAAAGAGAGCAGTATAATCTACAAGTTGGACCCAATCTTCAAGGATGGTGTCTTAAGAGTCAGAGGAAGACTAAGCAAGCTTGCAATGCCTGATGAGATAATACATCCTGCCATTCTCCCTAGTGATTGTTATCTGTCAAAACTACTCTTGAATCACATTCACTCCAAGGTAGGTCATTGTGGAAGGAACCAAATGTTATCTATTCTCAGAAGGAAATCCTGGATCATTAAGGCCAATTCAGCAGCAAGGCGGATCATTCGTGAATGTCTTCTGTGCCGACGATGGAATTCTTCTGCAATGCAACAGAAGAATTACACATGATTTGCCTCCTTTCACTCACGTTGGCCTAGACCAGTGGTTCCCAAACCTGTCCTGGAGGACCCCCAACACTGCACGTTTTCTTTGTCTCCCTAATCAAACACACCTGATTCAACTCATCAGCTCATTATCACATGGGTTAATGAGCTGATGAGTTGAATCAGGTGTGTTTGATTAGGGAGACAAAGAAAACGTGCAGTGTTGGGGGTCCTCCAGGACAGGTTTGGGAACCACTGGCCTAGACTATTATGGACCCATAGAAGTGAAAAGAGGACGGAGTCTAGCAAAGAGATATGGGGCTCTTTTTACCTGTCTTATATCTAGAGCCGTACATCTTGAAGTTGTTTATTCACTGGATACCGATTCTTGCATCTCAGTCTCTACAACGTTTTATCTGTAGAAGAGGACAAGTCAAAGAAATAGTCTCTGACAATGGAACAAGTTTCGTAGGAGCAGAACGAGAGCTAAAAAGAGCGCTTGCTCATCTTAATATCAGCAAGATTCAGAATGTGATGCTAGACGAAGGAATCAAGTGGACATTTAATCCTCCGTATGGCTCTCATCATGGCGGTGCGTGGGAAAGACTCATTCGTCTCATTAAGAAATCTTTATATTCAATCACAAGACAACAAACTCTAGATGATGAAGGCTTGCAACTTGCAACTTTGTGAAATTGAGGCCATTCATAACGACCGAACTATAAGTTTCTGAAGATGCCAGAGATCCTGAGGCATTAACTCCCAACCATCTTTTGCAATTGAAAGGTCAAGTTTCTTTCCCCCCTGGTACCTTTGAAAGAAATGATACCTATTCAAGAAGGAGGTGGAGACAGATACAATATATTGCTAACCTTTTTTGGAAGCGACGGACTAGAGAATACCTTCCACTTTTGCAAGAGAGACAGAAGTGGAATGAAGTTAGGAAAAATCTTAAATCGGGGGATATAGTACTCATCAATGAAGATATGGCACTGAGAAATTTATGGCTTATGGGACGTATTATAGATGTCTTTCCAGACAAGAGGGGGCATAACAAAAAACAGCATTATAGAAAGACCCATCGATTTGATTTGTCTTTTACCTGGATCTAGTTGATTAGTTACTGATTATTTTTTATTTATATTTTTTGTGGGAGATATTTTTTATATTTTTGATTCTGAAGACTTGTGATTTTGATCCAGATTTAATGGGTCTCTGATTTCCTTTACTTGTTTGCAAGAGAAATAAATCAAGTTGTATGGAACACGCGTCTACTGTATTTCCTGCACGGAAAGATGGTCACTACATAAAGTGTCAGAAGATTTGACTCTCAGTCCTGCAGTGTGACTTCTCCTACGACAACCTCAAATTGTCTTTGTTTTTCAAGACAAGCCATGACCAAAATAAACATTAGAGATTTCTTTGTAGCGACCATTTCAATCCCGTGTGTAACGCAGCTCACATCACCAAACGTGTCATTTATTGATGATGTAAAACATGTTTAATCATTTACAGCTCAATAATCTGAACTCACAGCAGCAGAAAGAGGCTGAACACTTCAAATATACTTTACATTGTGATTCATGTGTGAGAGTCAAATATGATCTTACCACAGTATCTCCAGTTTACAGTGAGGATTCTGTAGTACATCAGAAAGCAGATTCACTGATTTTCCTATTTTATTCCCATACAGATTCAGTTCTCTCAGGTGTTCAGGGTTTGATCTCAGAGCTGAAGTCAGAGCAGCAAAACCTTTATCTGTGATGCCACAATCCCTCAACCTGTAGAGAACAATGACACACACTTCACTCTCTCGGTTCAGATCAGATCAGTTTAGCAGTGAATCCATTATTAAAGAGAAAGTTCAAACTTAAAGCACAAATTAATATGTTTGAGGGATCATTAGATTGAGATACAAAATGTCACAAAACATGATCATAAAACATCTGAAGTATCATTCAATCAGGAAAAATAATCTCTTATTTGCACTATATTAAAAGTCAGTCTTGTGCAAAATTTGCTTTAATAAATGACACCATTCACAACATAGGCTAGTTTTACAATGTTACTTACTAGATCTGTACTATGTAATATGTATGGAGTGTCAATTAGTGTTTGTGTGTTTTCATTTTACAAAATTAAAAACAATCCTTTAGAAAGTGTCAATGCAGAAAGATGAACATAATTAACAGTAAGAATGAATCCAGCATGTTCTTCATTTCTCCGTTCTGACTGTGTTGAGCTCGAGTCTGTTTAAAGTCAAGAGACTGAAATGTTGATTGTGTGTGAAAGTGTGTATTTCAGTGTGACTCTCAGTCCTGCAGTTTCATGTTATTGAGGATCAGCTCATGTGTTCAATCATTTACAGCTCAATAATCTGAACTCACAGCAGCAGAAAGAGGCTGAACACTTCAAATATACTTTACATTGTGATTCGTGTGTGAGAGTCAAATATGATCTTACTCTAATTTCTCCAGTTTACAGTGAGGATTCTGTAGTACATCAGACAGCAGATTCACTGATTTTCCTATTTTATTCCCAGTCAGATCCAGTTCTCTCAGGTGTTCAGGGTTTGATCTCAGAGCTGAAGTCAGAGCAGTAAAACCTTCATCTGTGATGCCACAATAACTCAACCTGTAGAGAACAATGACACACACAGTTCAGATCAGATCAGTTTAGCAGTGAATCCATTATTAAAGAGAAAGTTCAAACTTAAAGCACAAATTAATATGTTTGAGGGATCATTAGATTGAGATATAAAATGTCACAAAACATGATCATAAAACATTTAAGTATCATTCAATCAGGAAAACAAGCTCTTATTTGCACTATATATCTCTATCAATCTATCAATCTATCTGAGAGATGAAAATCAAATAGCATAATTTTAAACACTATCAAATAGCTTTCCAACAAATTTCAATTCCAATATAATTTAACAATGTAAAATTATTATCCAAGGTTCATGGTCAAATGTTTCTATTTACAACGTGTTTTTGCAGCGGTAAGAAATGTAGCCAATCACAGACATGTTTGCTGATCTCTTTTTTGTTCAGTGCTGAGTTCTTCACGCTTACAAATCCTCTCATTAACAAAATGACAGATTTTATTTAGGTAATGTAGACAACTTTATTGTTTAGAATGGAACTTTGTGAGATTGTGAACTGAGATGAGTGACAGCTTTATAATGATTGTAAAGGGAGCGCTCTTTCGAGGCTATACATAATACACTGAATAAAAGTTTTGTTTTTCTTGCAGTTGAGAGGACTGATGGCCAATTACACACTGCAGAACGGCATGTTAAAATAGATACGCACAACAGATTAATAGATAAATAAAAATAAAAATTCATATCAATATACAGTATCTTTTAAAGGAGAACTCCGGTCAATTTTAACATTGAGCTCATTTTTTTGTAAATTTGGAGTGCTGTCAGTACAGAGAACAACGACAAAAATTGGTGTTGCCTACACCGTGTTAACATCATTGATGTGTCATTACAAGTGCACAGCCATGTGAGTGATTCCTTCTGAGTGAACACGGGTGAATCTGACTACAGTAGATGTGAAAGATATGAATAAAAGTGATAATAATTCGGCCAGCGCACATACCTGTATTTATTTCCTGTTTTCGGTTGAAGTCCAAAGTAGTCGATTGTCGAGTTCTCCACTGTTGTTTAGTTACCTATGATCACGCGCGTGAACTCGACAATCGATTACTATGGACTTCGACCAAAAACAGGATGTAAATACACGTATGTGCGCTGGCTGAAATAACATAATTTTTATTAATATCTTTCACATCTACTGCAGTCAGATTCACACGCGTTCACTCTGAAGGAATCACTCACATTTTCTGTGCACTTGTAATGACACATCAAGGATGTTAAGAGGCTAAAAGCAGGTTTAAAACTTGCCCCATTGAAGTCAACAGGGTGCAAATTTTAAAAAGAGGATAACACGGTGTAGGCAACACCGATTCTTGTCGTTGTTCTCTGTACTGACAGCACTCCAAATGTACAAAAAAATGAGCTCAATGTTAAAATTGACCGGAGTTCTCCTTTAAATCATATTCCAAATATTTGTACATTATTTATTTGTCATTACAAGTAATGACTTGTAAATAATCTTAAATGTCTCATTGTACATTGCTATTCTTATGTCATTGCTTCACATTAAATATGAAATTTACTAGAGAACCATCACTTATTTCACATACTCAGTGATTTGATTCTTAATTGTCAATTTCACAGTAAAGTTAAAATGTTTAATTTTAAGCTAAACATCAAGTAAATGTTTATTGTCCATCTATTTGTAAAAATTTTAATGTATAACTCTGCTATGTAAACCATACATCAAATGTTTTTAGGAGTTTTGAGATACTTGATAAATCAGCTGTTTCTCCAGTTGTTTGCTTGGTCTTAAATTCTTTTATCATTTATTTTAATTTTTTGACTCCTTTACGTACAAGAACATTCAACTAGTAAACCTAGTTGAAAAAATTATTATTTAAAAAAAAAATTATCCATACACAAATTTTCTGACTTTGTTTGAATGCCTGAAGGAATTTTACGTTGTCACGGTTTAGGAAACACATCAAATACAGACCACTGAACTCTAGACAACATCTGCAGTGCTGAAGATTTATGAACTTTTATTTTCCTGATGTTTTAACAGTGAACTGATTGTTCTGATTGATACTTACTGAACTGATCTGGATTCTTTAATCACAGGAAGAAGCTTCAGAAGAACCTTTAGTATTTCAGTTGTATTGTCTCTTCCAACAAAATCATTAATATCAAACTTGTCCAGCTTCTCCTCTGATGTCAACAACACAAAGACTACAGCTGACCACTGAGATGAAGAGAGTTCGGCTTCCTTTATTCTTCCAGATTTCAGATACTGTTGTATTTCCTCCACTAGTGAATGATCACCCAGTTCATTCAGACAGTGGAACAGATTGATGGATTTCTCTGGAGAGTCAATGGTCCTGATCTTCTCCTTGATGTACTCAACTGTTTTCTCATTGCTGTCAGATCTACTTGTCTGTTTCATTAGTCTTTGTAGGAGAATCTGATGAGACTCCACTGACAGACCCAGAAGAAACCGCAGGAAAAGATCCAGATGTCCATTTTTACTCTGTAGAGCCTCATTCACAGCTCTCTGATGCAGCGCAGATAATGAAACATGTTTAAACATGAGCTGAAACAAGTCCATGACTTCAGACAGCAAACTTTGTTTGGTGATTGGGTTAAACACATTGGTGTTGTTGATTGTATAGTCGAGATGCACATATAGAGCCGCTAGATGTTCCTGAACGCTCAGATGTACAAAGCAGAAGACTTTCCCCTGATACCAGCCAAACTCCTCTCTGAAGATCTGAGTGCACAATCCTGAGTAAACTGATGCTTGTGTCACATCAATGCCACACTCTCTCAGGTCTTCCTCATAGAAGATCACATTGCCTTTCACAAGCTGCTGAAAAGCCAGTTTCCCCAGTTTGAGGATCATGTCTTCATCTGTCATGTTCTTCTCATAGTCCTTCTCATGTTTGATGTTGGTCTGAAGGATCAGGAAGTGTGTGTACATCTGAGTGAGAGTCTTGGGAATCTCTCCAGTCTCTGCTTCGCTCAACATCTTCTCCAGAACAGCGGCTGAGATCCAGCAGAACACTGGGATGTGGCACATGATGTAGAGGCTCCTTGATGACTTCAGGTGTGAGAAGATTGTATTGGCCAGACTCTGATCACTGATTCTCTTCCTGAAGTATTCCTCCTTCTGTGGATCATTGAAGCCTCGTACCTCTGTCACTCGATGGACACACTCAGAGGGGACGAGATCGGCTGCTGCTGGTCTGGAGGTGATCCAGATGAGAGCCGAGGGAAGCAGATTCCCCACAATGAGGTTCGTCAACAGCATGTCCACTGAGGCTGATTCACTTACATCACACAACCTCACATCGCTCTGAAAATCCAGAGACAGACGACACTCGTCCAGACCATCAAAGATGAACAACACTTTATATTTGTCTTTGGATATTTCTATTTCTTTAGTTTCAGGGAAAAAGACAAGAAGAAGATCTGAAAGACTGAGTGTTTTGTCGTCCTTCATCAGATTGATCTCTCTGAAAGGAAGAGGAAATATGAGCTGGACGTCCTGATTCTCTTTCTCTTCAGCCCAGTCCAGGATGAACTTCTGCACAGAGACTGTTTTTCCAATGCCAGCGACTCCCTTTGTCAGCACAGTTCTGATGGGTTTGTCTTGTCCAGGTAAAGGTCTAAAGATGTCACTGCATTTGATCGGTGTGTCCTCTGTTGCTGCTCTCCTGGATTGTGTCTCAATCTGTCTCACCTCATGTTCATTACTGATCTCTCCACTCTCACTCTCTGTGATGTAGAGCTCTGTGTAAATCTCATTCAGGAGTGTTGGGTTTCCCTGCTGTGCTGTTCCCTCATACAGACACTCAAACCTCTTCATCAGATTTGATCTAAACCTGTTGAGGACTTCATGACTGTAAAATTAAAATACCACAGCATTAAACACAATGTATTTTTTTAATCATATATTTTGTTGAAATGTAATACCTGAGATCAGTCTGTGTATCTTCACTCTTAAAATGTACTGGCCGACCCATAGACGCGTCACTCCTCATAGACACACAGCTGGGCTCTGGTTCTGATCTCTTCTGGTGAACTGAACTATAACAAAATATTGAAGTTAATACATTGATTTACTGTATTCAAAAATCACATATTCATTTATTCTTAAAGAATTTATTTTCACAATGTTGATTAAAAAAAATTTAACTAAGTGCTCTCATTTACGTCTCTATGTAACACAACATACACTAAAAAATTAGCTACACATAAAAATAACTGTAAGCAATGTCCAAACTGAATTTCTTATATCTTGTAGAATATATTACTGATAATGTTCTGATAATATAAAATGCCATACTATAATCATATTTTTATAGAAATGTAATACCTGAGATCATGTTGTGTATCTCCACTCTTAAAATATACTGGCAGATCCATAGACGCGTCACTCCTCATAGACACACAGCTGGGCTCTGGTTCTGATCTCTTCTGATGAACTGAACTTTAACAGAGTTTAAAGTTAAACATATTTGCCATCTTCAACATATTACATATGCATTTATCAATAAAACAATTACTCTTTATGATTATTTAATTTACACTGTTATTACAAAAATTGTGCATTGAAATGAGTTCTTTCACAGATGTCTCTCTGTATGAGCAACACTATACTGTATGCATTAAAATATTCTTGAACATTGTTTATATCTTGTAGAATATTGTCAGGGTTCTGTCACTTCTGTCTAGTTCAATTCTTGGTTTTGTGACAGAGCTCTGTCTTGTCTTTGTCTGAGTGCACGGTTACGAGCGTGCTCGAGCCATGTTTTTATCGGCCGCGTGCTTTCATGTCATGTTTTGTCTCGTGTTGTGTAGCACACAGCTTGTGTTTTACATTAGCTGTGTGCTTTCATGTTGTCATGTTTTGTGTGAACACTTGGCTTATGAGTTTTCATTAGCTGTGTGTTCATGTCTCGTTTTGTGCTTGTGTTTTTGTCATGTTTGGTGTGAGCACATGGCTTGTCATGTTTCCTTGTGTCATGTGCTCTCCTGTCTATTGTCTAACCCCACCCACCTCTTTTCACCTGGGGCACGTTCAAGTTCAAAACGGTGCGCAACGTTTTGCTACGGTTTCCGGGTTGAACGTCATGTTTCCTGGAAACGGTGTGCAATGGGGTTTGAGATACGTTTTCTCTTGTTTGGTGGGTGTGTCAGAACTGCAGTCCAATCAGCAGCAACATGTATATAAAGCACGCGGTATTAAAGTGAACTCGCACAATGGGTTCAAGGAAAGTCATTTACAAATGTGTTCGATGTAGCTCGGTATACGCAACAACTGAGGATATTAGAAGACATGTTTGTCGTAAGTTTTATTGTAAAAATATAGGATATCAACATGATGATGTAGTTGTTTATATCTTTAGCTTCGTTGCAAGTGTATGACAATATGGTATAGAAATAAACAATGGTAATTAAGTGCTTTTCCTAAAAATGAGAAAGAAAATACAGGGTATTAAGACAGTATGAACTACAAATAAAGTCAGTATGAGGCGAAATAGATGTGTTTTAGTCTGAATTAGGTAAGATGTGTGCTTCCATTTCAGTTTCCACAAATCCCTTCACTCGATTGGGATGTTCTCTTTTGTTCTGGGCGGCAAGTGCAGTAACTGTAACATCGGGCATATTTTGTAGTAACACATATTTATACCGACTTCATCAGGCTCCGAAAATTCTTCACAAAGAACACAAAGAATGGCCTTCTCAGCTGCCATAGTTGCAACTCTTGCATCATCAGAACAGTGTGTTCAACGCATCACCGTTTCTGTTTAAAAAACGTTGTGCAACGTTTTGTCGGGGCTGAACGCAGCCCTTATTATTGTTGCATTTGCCCGACCTGTCCTCCCTCGTTACCTGCCTTGTTTGCTCCCTATTTATTCTCCCTGGGTGCTTCTCAATTCTTATTTGTGCATCCTTGTTTCCTTTCCTCGCGTCTCAGCTCCACACCCTGTAGGATGCGAGGGAAGGCTGCAAGGAAAAGACGCGAGGACGGAGGAATCGAATGAAAGCTTTTTTATACGTTGGAATACTTGATCACTCGAGCGTCACTTCATCGCGTCATCAGCAGCGCTCAAAGGATCTGCCCTTATGTTGTTGAAATTTGTTTATTTAAGAAATTCATAATAAATAATAATAAAGCATGATTCCCTATTGAAATATGTGAGATGTGTGGTTTATATAAACTGCAAAAGTAAAGTATAAATCAAAATGATTGTGACCGATGTGAAGGGGGAGGAGAATTTAGACGTGCGTCACGTTTAAGTCGATAAAAATCTTCCGCATAGGATCCACCTGTGTATCCTCGCTCATGACTCCTAACTCCTCGATCCTCGACTCCTCGCGGTGCATTTAGAGAATTGAGATGTCCTTCAAGATGGCTAAGCTCGATCGGTTTCCGGGTCATAGGATGGAGGACGGAGGAGCGAGGAGACGAGGAGGGATATTGAGAAGCACCCCCTGTGTTTGCAGTCCTGTGCTGGTTTGTTGCCATTTCTACGTTGTATGTACACCGTGTGTTTCCCTGCTGTCAATTCAAGTCTTCCCCCTCGGGGTAGTTTTTGTTTGTATTTTGTTTTATTTTTATTATTAAAATAAAGCCCATCACCTCTGCATTTGAGTCCTCGCTTCATCCCTCACCCACAAACCTGACAGAATATATTACTGATAATGTTCTGATAATATAAAATGCCATACTATAATCATATTTTTATAGAAATGTAATACCTGAGATCAGTCTGTGTATCTTCACTCTTAAAATGTACTGGATGATCCATAGACGCGTCACTCCTCATAGACACACAGCTGGGCTCTGGTTCTGATCTCTTCTGATGAACTGAACTATAACATAATATATATACACACACACACACACACACACACATACATACATAAATATAAGTTCTTAAAAGTTATTCTAATAAAAAAAATTAAAAACTGGCTGGTCTAATTGTTTTCAATAAAATTTAAGTTTTTAACTTATTAAAAACATCTTCTTGCCTATAATTTAAAGATGATTTAATCTGGAGTTTATTCAAAATACCTGCAACCTGGATAAAAATCTTCATCTCTGGATGTTTGAGTTTCATCCATGATGAATCTGAACAGTTGAAACAGAATCTGATCTTCTGACTCTGAATGGAAATGACAAACAATAATTCAGCTGAACGGAACCTGAGATTCAGAGAAACAGGATCATGAGACGCGGCGTTCACTCAAATACACAATGTTAGTCGTATATTAACACACATGCTAAATAAACCACAGACAACACGAAACAATGAAACCATGTTTTGCTCTAAAATGAAAAATATCAAACACATATAAAATAACTAATATGTTCTTTAGGGGAAATAGGCTAATATTGGTAAAAAAAAAAAGACTCACCTTGATCAACGTTTGATCACTTTCAGATTCACAAAATCCACCCGCCGTTTCTATCAAGTAGTTACAAGCAAATTAGCTTTTGTGAAGGTTTCCATTAAACACTTTGCATTTGATACTCAGTCGATTCTGGCTGTTAAATGGCGAAACATCAACTCGATCTGTTCATTACTTTTACTTTCACGCGCAAAACAATAATGGTGCCCGGTTCGTGAACGAATCGTTCTTTTGAACCGGTTATTTTAGGTTAAACGGTCGAAACAGTAGCCTACATCAAATCGGACTGAATCGTTCGTAGGCCTACGCCGCGCGTATTGAGTCAGCAGCGCTGATCTACAAGTTACTTTAACAGTTACTCACTTTCGGACATGCCTGACAGTCCCTCCGACTCGAAATAAAACAATATCCCGGAGTATATTTTACTGCAGTAACTCCAACAGTTCACTGAACTGAGGCATGTTAAACTGACGAGCACGAGCAGCGGATACTGCGCATGCACGCACTACCGAACTGGTTGTTGCAGCTGTTCTCGAATCACCAGTAAAGAACCGAGAACTGTTTCTTTCGGACATGTTCGAAACGTTACGTACCCATTGTATCTGTCAGTGTGTCTATAAAGGTCACCCAAAAGATATTCACACACTCATTATTCGCTTTTAACATTAAGTAAAGATTAACACCTGAGATTTTGATTGTCATACTTTATAAGTTGATATTCCAGCCCCGACTTCACAGAAATAGAAACCGAAACCAGAGCCATAAGAGATATAAACAAAATAATCGTCACATGGTCGCAGCTGGTTAGGACAAAAACTATGATGTACGTAGGCCTACTTTTTTATCGCATGTTGCGGCGTCGTGTCTTGTTTGGACACGGTGTAAAAACTCACACAGTCAGTGTAGAATGAATGTAAAAATTGTTAATAAAACATTCATGTGATGGAATGGTTTTGTAAAAAAAAATCCATAGAATTTTTTCCTAATAAAGCACTATGTTTTACAAAAATAAAATCTCTAGAGAATGAAAGCTATTTGAGCATTTGATTTGGCAAGTAGAATCTCCTGAAGTTAGACTGAATGATCAGACAGAAAGACGAATTTGAGAGTACAGTACAATAATTTAATGTTTACAGTAACATGAGAGTCTAATAAACAATAGATCCATCAGATTCACATAAACACACTTATATTTCATTCTAGTTTTCAGTGATTTACTGCAGTTTATTTCTAGAATGCCAAACCAGAGTAAGTGTCTGAAGCTGTTTCATTCATGACACGACATGAACAAAAGTTCCCAATCCACGACACAAGTAAACCTAATCCAAGCTGAACTGAGACTGTTAAACTTAAGCTCAGCTAAGACTGTTGTTTAGGAGCGAATGTGCATGAAAATTAAGGCTGTAAATCATCAAAACAACATGGAATGATAAAACAACAAAAAGGCAACACATATATTTGCTTGTATAAATGTTGACAGCACTAACATAACAGAGGAAATAACCAAAATACAGACAAGACACTGTTTTTAAACATTTTGTTTGATATTTTGATGCACAATAATTGGACTCATCTTACTCTCACCTCTACAGAAAGCTAGAATTACTGGACAACATCTGTTTTATTGCCATGTTGAAATTTTATAATTCAGTGAAATCATTTTGTAAAGACTTTAGGTGCCATATTGAATCTGACACCAATGAAAACGAGGCTGTGAGAGATATTAAACGAATTGTTCACCCAATGAAATTAGCATTTCCACAAATTAAGTGGAAAAAATGTGCAGGGGGAACAAATACAAAAAAGTGATGCTGCACTGATGTCATGTTAAAATTACCGTAATTACAAGTTCCAGATTAATAAAACCAACTAGAAAAATGTGTTATTACTAGTTGACTGTTGTGATGTGATATAAAAATAACTGCATAACTAATAATTGCAGCAGCTCCAACAGTTAAAGATAGTTAGTTAGGTATCTGTATGCATTAGTTTGATATTTACTGTATTTTGATCAAGTTTTAAAATGATTATAATATTAATATAAAGATGGTGTAAATGTACTTCTATCCCTCACAGCTTCGTTTTCATTCACATCTAAACCTATTAGAGTGTAAAGCAAGAACAGTCTGATGCTGTGCTCATCCTACACAATCTATATTATCTGATTATTATGAACTCCAATAAAGTAAATCAATAATCTCACAGATTTGCCAGATCATACAGCGGGTGAGGATGCAGGTTTAGTTGATCACTGCTGTCTGAGAGCCTGAGCGGGGGTGCGTTTCCCGAAAGCATCGTTGGCCAACTATGGTCGCAAGTTCCGTCGTTACCAATAGAGTTCAATGGACATTGCGATGAACTTGCGACCATAGTTGGCCAACGATGCTTTCGGGAAACGCACCCCGGGTCGACGGGAGTCAAGCGATCATTTTCTCTTGGCATTGATCCTCTTTCTTCTCATTGGTCGGTTGAGGCTTTGGAGGGGGGCGTGTCCAGTCGCGCCCAGGTTATAGGCTCCGCCTTCTTCATGACCACCTCCACTTTAGAGGCCATCATGTTAACAACACTCTTATTGATGTCAATAACCTGTCAAACACACAATCATATAGGCTATCAACAAAACGACCCAAATACACTGTAAAATCATGAACCTTTTTAATTCTACTTTTGTCATTAATATACAGGGACAAAACAATTCAATGGATCATGTCTAATAAACACAACAGGTATTGTGCTTTTCCCCTGATTTGCACTGTAACATCATCTAATGGATGAAATTCACACTATAAATCATTGAATTGAAAGTGTTATGTCTCTTTTTCAAACTTTTTATTACTAATGTAATCCAATCAAATATGGCATAAATAAATGGAGTATGAGAATTGCATAGTTAAACAAATGTATATATTATAAGTCAATTATTGAATTATCCTTCCACTACCTCATTCATTTAAAAAAAGAAAGAAAAAAAAAAAAACTATTTGTCTACCAGTGTTGTTATTATTATTTAACTATTATATATATATATATATATATATATATATATATATATATATATATATATATATATATATATATATATATATATATATATATATATAATATATATATATATATATTTGAATTATATTTATTTTTATTTTTTTCAGCTTTCATTTTAATTTCAGTTTTGTTTCAGTATTTTTGTAATGTGTTCTTTTAAGATTTAATTTATTTTTATTTCAGCTTTAGAAATTTCAGCACTTCAACTTTATGATTTCTTTCAGTTCTTTCAACATTTCAAATTCATTACTTTCCATCTAATATTTATATTTTATTTTTATTATTTCACAAAGTAATTTCAAGCACTTCAGCAGATTTAAGAACAAATGTTTTTTAAGATCATAATTAAGATTTTTTTTTTAATTAAGAAAAGTTTATAAGATCAAACAAATTGTGTTATTATAGTTAGTAAAACTAAACAAAATGATTTGTTACTTTAAATAAAAAAGGAAATAAAATGAAATATTAAAAAAAAAACTTTAACTAATTGTATTTCAGCCGTTTGCCAAGGCAACATTTTAGTACTAAAATATCAAACTAAAACTGAAATAAAAAGTAAACTAATAAAAAAAATAATCAAAAACGAACAAAAACATACAAATTAACTAAAATTAAAATTCTAAATATAAAAAATAAAAAGCTAGTTCAAAATATGAATAAATCAATAATGTTATCTCAATGACAGTAAATGTGTTTTAAGGACAGATAATGGCTGGTCACTGAAACTCACCCCCCACAGGCTCATCTTCAGCTCAAACTCTTTTTCTCCATCAAAGATCAGACGCATTTTCAGCTGCCGAAAAAATCATTCATCAGACAACAAAAGTACAGACCATTAATAAATAACATCACCACACTGGACAATGGCAAAAACACATATATCACTTTAAACAGTCGAACTCCCTCACCGAGATGCTGCTCGCTTCCACAGAACAAAGCTCAGGATTCGAGTTCTTTGCATAGATAGACATGGTCACATGACTTCCTGTGCCAATCAAATCGACATGGAGCCACTTTGTTACCCTGCAGAGACAGAAAACACACGCGTGTTTGAGAATCATAGTCTATCATGTGATATTGACCTGATGGACATGAAGCCATTGCTCGGCTCACCGTGTCTTTCCTCCACTGGTGTGATCCTTCATTACAGCCCTCCTGAGACAGGAATGAGTTAAAATCAGATGTCTTCCTCTTACAGCAACTCCAGTACTTCATCCTGAAACCATGCATGCTCATAAAATACCGTCTAAAAAGATGAAATAGTCGCTTTCAGCATCAGTTATAAATTCTCCTCACCCCTCGTGGAAGATGGGCACTCCAGGATGATATGAACACGTTTCTGCATCAGTCTTCGGTCCGTTGTATGTCTGATAATCATAATGGCATAATATTAGCACACATATTTCATTAAAAAAATATATTAATTAAGTAATGTTAATTTCTAAATATAGATTATTAAAATCAAAAATGGTCAAAAAGGGAGGGTGGGGGGGGGGCACTACTAGAACAGCTTTTTTCATATTTGATAGTTAAAAAAAACACATTATTTCCCCATATTCTCCATTGTTGCTGCTCCTCTCTTCCCAGTCTGTCAGTATCGCTCTGTTTAGTTCCTGTCTCTATGAAGCCCCTCCTTCTGAAGAACACACTGTGCTCTGATTGGTTGAGTGGATTAGTGTGTTGTGATTGGTCAAGCACTTTGAATGTGTTTGGGAAATGTCCTGCCCCTTATCATAACCACCAGTTTCAACACACTACTAACTAACTCAACAGTCTCTGCCCCTTTATTGTGCATATTTATTATTTAAATGAGGAATATTGTGACGTGTTCGTTCCTGGAAGAAACTCAAGACTACAATGGAGGCGTTTCAGGGAGTTCAGAAACAGTGACACTGATATAGAGAATAACTCCTGCTGGAGGGACTTTCTCATGCTCAAACAGCAACATTTGTACACTAAAGAAAGATGAACATGGAAAAATCATAATAGGGCCTCTTTAAACTAACAGGAGCTTATATCACCATAACATACAGCAGAAATGTTCTTCTAACCTTCGAGCAGCCTCCATTTTTACACGCCGTCCCAATTTTGACCTCACTTCCTTCCTCTTCTGGAGGTCAGAAAGATGCACATGTCAGGTTTTGCATGAGATGGTCAAGTAACTAAATAAAACGAGAATGAATCTAGAACCTCCTGCAAGTTTATAATGATGTAACATCACCTTTCTCTTGGAGCTGAGCGGCGTCTGCGAGTCTGAGTTTCTCGAGCATCTGGTTCAGAGACGGGGAGACTTTCCTCTGCAGCTCCACCAGCGGCTCCTCAGCGCTGAAACAACATTTATAAAGCGCTTTATACAATACACATCCTTTCAAAGCAGCTTTAGCAGCCATTATAGCGATGATGAAGAGGAGGAAGAGTTACCTGGGTCTCTGAATGGACTCCAGTGGTTTGGGGGCCTGAATGATATACTCATTAAACCTGGGTTTCAGATCCTCCAGCTCTTTCTTCTCTCCTGAGACCTTCACGTCTGGTTTCACGGGTTCAAGCGGCTTCTCGCTGTTATGAGGACCTTTAGTGCAGCCCTGACAGAGAACGAGACATAAAACAGGAGACATTTGCATGCATTTGCTTTATCTCAGTGACAGAATTCATGGATATCGAAGAGATAAAGGAATTTTACATGGTTGTGATATCGGTTAGCAGCTGAGAGTTAGAGAATTAAAACACACCAATGCAAAACAGAAAACAGTTTTATTAATTACACTTAAAATAATATTAACAAACATTATATGCATGTTTATGAAGCAGTGTCAGCATGTCATGTGATCACAGATATCAGTTTAATATATTAATTATCATTTAATAAATAGTTATTCATATAAAAATATACAATCTAAAATTATTTTAAAGTTAATGCTTCAAGTAATGTTTCAGGAAAAAAATAAGGTAAATAAATTAAGTTATGTGACATTTTCCTTTACAAATGAATGATCTTTTATACATTAAATAATGTTTGATGATCTTTTATTATAATGTAAGAGACCTTGATAAGGAGGATAGCACATAATTCATTGAGCTCTAGTAGTATGCAGTGCTGTCCAGTTCACAATAACACACATATATGCATTATATTCTACAAAGCAAGCTTATTAACAAGACTGCATATATTTCTGACTCCGTTGTGTTTCTTACAACACACAAGAAACCAGAGCTATGCATGCTCTCGTTTGGTCATTGAAACGTAAGATTATGAAGGTAAATAATAGATAGCGCGGTATACAAATAATAAGTAACACTTTCGATTATGAATAAACTTTGTAACTAGATTAGTGTAACAAACACTCACCCAATGGATTGATTTCTGGATCAAATCGCAGCCCGCACTCATATCACAGTTTTTTAGTTGTTGGCTTTAGAAATACTTGATACATCAAGAGGAATATGATAAAAATTAACATTGCAATTAGTAATTAACTGTGTTCAGACACAGGAGAGAAAAAAACAAGAAACCAGTAAAAGAATGTGAAGATTTATTTGGAAACATAGATCATCATATAAAATTATAAAATTATTTGACAGAAATTAATGTTCAGTGAAATTATTTGCATAATCTTTGTCTTCCTCTGATGGTATAATTTACAACATCTCTTCTGAAGTCAAACTCTTGATAAAACTTATAACACTTTTCCCAACGCTGTCTGTATTGCACAATAAATCTATTGTCTAAGGCTTGTTTTCACTTTGCTTTAACCGTTTGTCTCATATTTTAAGTGTTTCACCATTTACATTATAATCAATATATAACAAATGTGAAACAATTCAAAGCTACTATTTTCAACACTCATTTTCATGAGCCATTACTATAAAACAAGAAACTGGTGTGAAGTCACACACACATCATGTCTCTGTGTCTTCAGTCTCTGTAGCGGCTCTTTATTCACCATCAGCTGATCCTGAGGAAACTGAACTGACGTCTAAACACTGAGAGTCCTACAATAAAACACACAGACAGACACATATGAGTATGAGACATTACTGAGTCACATCACATCTGGAGATCATTTCAGGAAAACACAGCCAGAGATATTAATGACAAACTGGAATAGATTAATAACAGCAAATGATAAACAATTATCACTTTATCACACACACACACACACACACACACACCACATTTCCATGCAAACAAATAATCTGTTAGTAATCAGATTTAACGGCTCGGACTGAAAAGCCTTCATGTAAACACCTTAATCGAATGAGTTCGATCTGAATGAAATTTCGATCGGATTGGGTGGTTTATTCCTTTTCTAATTTGATCGAGAGGACATGTAAACACTTGATCAGATTGAAAACCGAATCTGGAAATTTCTGTGTGTGTGCAATGACGTAATGCCGTATGATGCGTACGAGTTGTTGTAGTTGTTGAATGAAGTGTCATGAATGACCAACACAATCTCACGGCCTTCAGTCCTTCTTTCAGACTCTCATCCACAGGCTGTTTCGGGTGCAGGTAGGGGTGTTTTTACTGCAGGATAAATATAAGCAGCACGGCACAACAGGTCATGTGCTCATTGTCTCCTAATTAGGACCTAATCCGTAAAATATAAAAAATATTAAGTCTGCCGTTTAAAACAAACAAAGTGTTTGAAGAAGAGAATAGTATGTGCACACAGCGGGAAAAAACTCAATTCCGATTTGAAGCTTGTGACATATAAACACACACATCAAACAAAACAAAAACAAAAGTTGTGCATGTAAACATGTAAGGGATGAAAATATTCATATAGACTAGAGGGTGACACGGGAGTGGATTTTCAAACCTCTCCCGTCCCACTCCCACAAAAAAAATCCTGTCCCATCCCAATCCCACGAAAAAACATCCAATCCCGTCCCAATCCCAGAAGAATGACTCCTATTGCCTCCCACTCCCGTGTTGTGTTTTTTTTTTTTTTTTTTTACCGGAATCTGTCAGTTACAGTAAAAAAAAATACAGTACAGATAACAGCATAGCACAGTTTATGTTACTTTATTGAACTGAAAGCCAGTTTAAATAATGCACATTAAACACATTAAATTTCCTGTAAATCATCCATGCAAACACATTTTAGTAACTAAACTAGGTTTAGTGATAACATGTTACAATGTTTACATGGTACAATTTCTGGTAAGCTACGCTTTTTTATTATTTCAATTCAATTATTGGGCCCTATCTTGCACCCAGCGCAATTGACTTTGTACACCGACGATGTATCATTCCTATTTTGCACCCGCGCAAAGTGCGTTTTTCCCTCCACAGAAGCACGTCGCTAAACTAGGGAATGAACTTGCGCTCCCTGGGCGGTTCAGCGCAAAAAAGGAGGCGTGTTCAGGCACAAACGTTCCTTCATGCTATTTTGCAGGTTTAGAAAACAGTTGCGCCACTAACCAGGAAAAAACAGTTTAAAGTCAGTGGCGCGTTGCGCATGTTATTCATATGCTATTTTAAGGGTGCATGCTTGGCCATAATCAATGTAGCGTGTGCACAACGCGCATACACTTTGATTATCTCATCTACACAGAAGCAGCAGTTTTCATTTTTGCAAATCATACATTATTACGATAGATAGATAGATAGATAGATAGATAGATAGATAGATAGATAGATAGATAGATAGATAGATAGACAATTTATTATAAAAGCATACATCTAGCTTACACATTTACCCAAATTATCATACGCCTTTTTAACCGAAGTTAATTTGGGTTGGTTTCTCCATCCCCAACGTCCCTGACGAGAGCGTTGCTCTCCTTGGCTGTGAACCGATCCTGGCGCGCGCCTGGCAAATCCGCCGTTATAATAGGAATCCGCTTTAGAACAAGCGCGTCTGCTCTTAAAGGGAATGTGAGATGATGCTCTGATTGGTTTATTTCACGTTACGCCCAAACCACACCTATGAATAATAAAGCTACTTCGGACAAACCCATTTCAGATTTGCGCCTGGCGCAAGAGTCATTTATCCAGCCGGGAAAATAGCAACAGCGCCAAGACCCACCCACAAAGTTTCTTGCGCTTTGCGCTTTGACACTTGCGTTTCAGATCGTTAAAATAGGGCCCATTGTGATGTGATTTAATATTGACTCATTTGGATAAATATTAGGTAGGCTACACAAGATAGGCGTTCATTTTTCTCAAGAAAAAAACAACAACTCACCTAATGCTGTAAACATACAGAGAGCCCTATCAGCTGGTAGTAGGCTATTATTTAAGGTTAAAAAAAACTCAAATTAAATATAATGCGTTTTTTTTATTATTATAATAACAACTTTATTTAATGATATAAGTAAAAATATAATAAATATGTAATATAGAACACATATTTAGCTAAATTCTTTTTAAGTAATAAAATTGACAGAATCTGAGAGCTGAGATTTTTTTATATCATAAAGTAACCTGCTCTGTCTAGTCTGTCGGTCTCCGTGTCCTCTTTGCTTTGCGATTTTTCTGTGCGTGAGAAAATGGATGTGTGGGGCGTGAGAGCGTGTGAAAAGCGTGGGTGAATGCGTGAGAGTTGGCAACTCTATACCAACTTGGTGCATATATTACAGCCACCAACTGGTACGGGTGTGTGGAGCACGTCATTCACTTGCCACACCAAAGCAAACAGGAGAGCATAAAGAGACAGGGCAAATAGAATTTAATTCAAATTTAAATATAGAGTTTATTTATAGAAACTGTATATTTGTGTATAAAGTTGGGTATCATAGTTTTATTACGATTCCCGGTCCCGCCCACTCCCGCTGATATTTTTTCCTGTCCCATCCCAATCCCATGATTAATAGTGATTTTGTTTCCCATTCCCGTGACCCGCGGGATTCCCGAAAAAATGTCAGCCTCTAATATAGACCTAGCCTATTCATAGATCATATTCACATCACAGAATTAAACTAAACTCTTATTAAAAACAGTTTACAGAGACTAAAGTGGAGCTGAATTATTATCTATATTATTATATAATTATTAGTGGAGCTTATATTCTCCAGTAACACACATATGAGACCTGTTACTGAAATTGGGTCAATTTAAAGGCTTGAAATAAAAATATACTCACAGTAGTGTAGGTTCTCCAGTTTATAATGTGGATCATCCTTCAGATCAGAGAGCAACTTCATTCCTGAATTTCCTATTTTATTCCCAGTCAGATTCAGATGTCTCAGGTGTTCAGGGTTTGATCTCAGAGCTGAAGCCAGAGCAAAACAACCTTCATATGTGACGCCACAATAACTCAACCTGTAGATAACAATGACACACACTTCACTCTCTCAGTTCAGATCAGATCAGTTTAGCAGTGAATCCATTATTAAAGAGAAAGTTCAAACTTAAAGCACAAATTAATATGTTCGATGGATCATTAGATTGAGATCTAAAATGTCACAAAACATGATCATAAAACATCTAAAGTATCATTCAATCAGGAAAAATAATCTCTTAAATTACACTATTCACTACATAGGCTAGTTTTGCTGTTACTTAGATCTGTATGTAATATGTATGTAATAAATTGGTGTGTGTGTGTGTTTGTGTGTGATTTTACAAAATTAAAAACAATACTTTAGAAAGTGTCAATGCAGAAAGATGAACATAATTAACAGTAAGAATGAATCCAGCATGTTCTTCATTTCTCAGTTCTGACTGTGTTGAGCTCGAGTCTGTTTAAAGTCAAGAGACTGAAATGTTGATTGTGTGTGAAAGTGTGTATTTCAGTGTGACTCTCTGTCCTGCAGTTTCATGTTATTGAGGATCAGCTCATGTGTTCAATCATTTAAAGCTCAATAATCTGAACTCACAGCAGCAGAAAGAGGCTGAACACTTCAAATATACTTTACATTGTGATTCATGTGTGAGAGTCAAATATGATCTTACCACAGTTTCTCCAGTTTACAGTGAGGATTCTGTAGTACATCAGACAGCAGATTCACTGATTCTCCTATTTTATTCCCAGACAGATTCAGATCTCTCAGGTGTTCAGGGTTTAATCTCAGAGCTGAAGTCAGAGCAGCAAAACCTTCATCTGTGACGCCACAATCACGCAACCTGTAGAGAACAATGACAAACACTTCACTCATAGTTCAGATCAGATCAGTTTAGCAGTGAATCCATTATTAAAGAGAAAGTTACAGCTACACTGTGTAACTTTTTAAGTTGATTCTTAGCAAAAACACAAGTATATATGCTCATTCATGTGTAATTACTTCCACCAACTAATAAAGTATTCTCATAAGCGTAAAATCTGCCATTTATAATACATATGAGCGAGTCCCTCGAATGGCGGCAGCCATGTTGCGCCTCCATCTTGAAAATACATTCGCCAAAGAGGGACATACCTGGAAATTCAAGCTTCGCCTTTCGCGTTTTACACTCAGTGACACTGTGACGAATGTGAGGGGGAGATTACTCGCGACTGCCGGCAGATTTGAAAAATTGCTGAAGATGGAGGATCACGCCTATTTTCGAGGACATGTAGCAGAGTCGCCAAGGAAGCGAAAGAGAGAACTAAAACGTCAACGCGTCAGGCAAATCAGCAAGACCAAAGTCAATATTGGAGTAACTTTTCCCAGATGGAAAGAGCTCATGAGGAGCAAAGATTTTAAAACAGACGCCGAAGTTGCCTGCTTTCTTCTCGACAGGTAATTCAGCCTATTTGTGTAAATTCAAAGTTTTATAGTTGCTTGTCTAACCATAGCATGGTTGTGCATAATGCCAGAACGACCTCTTAGTATAACTTGCATTACTTTTCCTCGCGTCAATGGTGAAAAAGTATTGTTTACCTTGTAACATAAATCTGTGCTGCAACGGATCACAGGTGATGAATAGTTTCAATAGACATCCGTCGCAACAACTGATCTCTGACTCTGCTCACAGAGAAAATTATGTAGCCTACGCTGTAAACATTGCCTTACATTATTAATCTCGTTCAATATACAGAATAACGATAGCACTGATACTTTACTAACATTAGCTTGCATTCGTTTGGGATAGCTGATATTAGCAATGAAATGGTACCAACATAACGAAAACATAAAACTATTATTCATTTTACATAGAGGTCATAACCTACATGCTAACTGACTAAATAACTAAATGCACTTTGTAATAGTTTTCTAAAGCAACCTCATCACTTGAAGGAACACTCATGGACGAAGTCGAACTGGAAGCCATGTTAATTTTGGAATAATACGGCCACCGTATGAGTTAAAACGACCTCGGAATTGAAAGGAACAGAAACTAATATTCACTGGGTAGTCATATACAATTTCACCGCTAGATGGGGGAAAATATCACACAGTGTAGCTTTAAAGCAAACTTAAACTGAAATATGTTTGATGGATTATTAGATTGAGATCTAAAATGTCACAAAACATGATCATAAAACATCTAAAGTATCATTCAATCAGGAAAAATCATCTCTTATTTGCAATATATTAAAAGTCAGTCTTGTGCAAAATCTGCTTTAACCTCATAGGGTCGACAATCACGCCGGCGTGATCTGCTCGCTTTTTTTCTTATCAGTGCAAAAGAGACTCAAAATACTCTGTTGACTTTGATCTTCTTGAAATGTCAATTTTTTTTTGTGTATACTCACAATAAAAACAAAGTGTTGTGCTTTTTGCAAAATAAAGAAAAATAAACATGATGCGAGGTCTACTTTCTCTCTGTCAGTTAAGTCCATTCTGAAACGCGTCCGAAAATTAACTGTAACTCAGCGAATACTCAGTCAAACAGTCACACAGGCACACGGTAGGGCTGTGCAAAAATATCGATACAGCTTACTATCGCGATATTTTTTTTTCACGATAGTGTATCGATATTTCAACCTCTAGTATCGATATTAAAAAATAAAATAAAATAAAATAAAATGTTTTATCAAATCCCTCTGTGTGCGTCACCATGTCCTCCGCCTCTGCTGTAGTTGTCGCTCTATACGGCCAATGTCTCAGAAGTTAGCGGGAGTGAGAAAATGGCGGAAAATTTAAAAACGCCTGCTGCTTTCAGAGCCGACGTCTGGAAGCACTTTGGTTTTAAAAGTAAGTCGGGCAGTAATGAACTGGATAAAAACAATGCCGTTTGTAAGCTTTGCCTAGCTACAATTAAATTTTCAGGAAACACAACCAACTTGCGTTTTCACCTAACAAGGCACCACGCAGTTGAAATAGCAGGACTGCAACCTCAACAAAAACCTGTTGATTTAAGGCAAACTACTCTGGATACCATCAACAAGCTGCCATCAACCTCAGCTCGCGCAAAGAATATAACGGCGTCAGTGGTTTATTTCATATGTAAAGATTTGCGGCCATATAGTGTAGTAGAAAACCCCGGCTTCAGACATATGGTGAACACTATGGAGCCCCGCTATATGATCCCGACTCGCAGACACATAACGGACGTAGCAGTTCCCGGGATATACGAAGAGGTAAAGATAAGTGTAAAAACATCGCTTGCATCTGCAGAGAGAGTCGCCCTGACGTGCGATGCGTGGACCTCTCGAGCGACCGAGTCGTATGTAACGATTACGTCACACCACATTTCAGAGGAGTGGGAGCTTGTTTCACATGTTTTGCAGACACGAGTAATGCATGAGAGCCATACTGGCAGTAACATTGCAGAGTTACTGAAAACTGCAATGGAGGAATGGGACATAACAGGGAAGGACCCAGCCATCGTAACAGACAACGCGTCAAACATGAACATAGCAGCGCAGCTGGCCGGCATTCCACATGTAAAATGTTTCGCGCACACCATCAATTTAGCTTCACAGCGCGCGCTGAAGCTCCCATCAGTCGCACGCTTGTTGGGAAGAGTGAGACGCATAGCCAGCTTTTTTAGACGCAGCACTACAGCCAGCCATGTACTACGGCAAAAACAAAAGCTACTACAGCTACCCGAACATAAACTGATGATTGACGTGGTTACTAGATGGAATAGTGCTTTTGACATGCTGCAGCGATTTCTTGAGCAGCAGCCAGCCATCTGTGCAGCCCTCCTCTCAGGTGAAGTGAGGAAGACTGAGAAGGAAGTCTGCACCCTCAGTGAGGCAGACATAACTTCTGCTGAAGAAATTGTCAGCGCTTTGAAACCCATGAAGGTAGCAACACTTGTGATGTCAGAGGAGAGCAGCCCAACAATATCAGTTGTGGCACCACTCCATGCTCAGCTAATCCATGATCTACAAGAGAGCTCCAGTGATTCCACCATGACAAAAGAAATGAAATCTGCCATATGCCTGGATTTCAGCAAGAGGTACTTGGATGATGAGCAGAAGGAGATTCTTTACATGGCCTCAGCTATTGATCCCAGGTTTAAGGCTTTGCCCTTCCTGTCTGAGGACAAACGGCAGGACATCTATGTGAGAGTCATTGCAGAAGCTGCAAGGAGCCAGGTAAGCTTTGTCAAATACATTAGACTGCTTTGTCGATATTAAAAGTTAGAAAAAAAAATCTATTCACATTTTCACTTAGAAACAATCAATATAACCAATTGGAGTTTTTTTTTTAATACAATTTGCCAGTATTTATGCATTTTAAACTTTAAATATTAGTATTTATATTACATCAAAATATTTATATTACATGAGAGCTTAATGGCCGAGAATTGTCATTGTTTGTATTTGGGACTATTTACTTATTCACTAATACCCACAGAATCAAAAGCTAATTTGATGTTGTTTTGCTGTTTTTCAGCAGAGAGAGACTGATGCGGATATAGTGCCACTGCCAAATGTAGAGGACATTCCTGTGCAAGAGGACATCTCCGCAGGCCCATCCAAAAGACCAAGGGATTCTTTCACTCTAGCTGACCTACTTGGACAAACATATGGTGGTGCAGTGAGACCCTCACACAAAAAAAACACACATGACCAGGCAGAGGAGGAGATGACCAGATACAAGGAGGCAGCTCCCATGTCACTTGCTGGAGCTAATCCACTGGATTGGTGGAAGCAACACCAGAGCGAGTATCCACTCTTGTCCCACCTCGCAAAAAGATACCTGTGTATCCCGGGCACGAGTGTCTCCTCAGAGAGAGTGTTCTCTACCGCAGGGGATATAATCACAACACAGAGGAGTGCACTTAGCCCGGAACATGTTGATGAAATTCTGTTCCTGAACAAAAATTTTAAGATGAAGTAGCCCTGCTATTGTTGTATCCTTGTTGTTTGTTCAGTGTTCACTTCAGATGGGCCTAAAGTTACTCAGGAACTGTAAAGTTACTCACATTGGATACTTAAAATGTAATAATTTATGAGTTTATGTACATTTACTTAATGCACTTTTTTTATTTACAAGTTACAACATACTATTTCAGATTTAAAAATATTGTTTACTTGATGCACTTTATTTTATATAATTTTTGTGCCATCTACATTTTTAGTTTTTAGTGATATGTCTTTTATACATTTCAGTGTGTTCACTGTTCAGTGACTGTACAATGCAAATACCTTTGCGAATAAATTGGAATTTAAGTTTGTGTCTGCTGAGTTGTCAATATAATGTGATACACATCAGAATACCCCAGGTGGTACATAGCAATTTGTATATTCAGCTCAATTTATTTTATTTTTTTTACATTTTTTATTTAAAAAAAAAAAGTATTGCAATATATCGCAATATGTATCGTATTGTATCGTATCGTGATATATCGTATCGTGACCCATGTATCGTGATATGTATCGTATCGTGAGGCCCTTGCCAATACCCAGCCCTAGCACACGGGCATGCATCTTGAATTCTCTTCTTTCAAATGAAGTAATTTATATAAAACAAATATTCTCAGTTTATGTAATATGTATGAAAAGAGAGAGATGTCAGTCGTTCTCATCTCAGCTCATTAAGTTTTAATGTGACCCCGCCCACGGAGAGTGTGCACTATTCAAACGCAAATGATCTGAGGCGAAACATGCAAACCTGTGAATGCCCACATCAGCTGGATAAAACACACCGAGTTTATTAAACTCATGTACTTTACGATGCTGTGAGGAATAATACTATCTTAATAATAATCCTGGAAAATTTACCTCAGAAGTGCTGGAAGTTTCATTTTTAAGGAGCAACGGATCCAGCTGAGGAATAGGTCAGTTCTATATTTACTTTGTTCTAATCGCAATAGTGTCTGTACACAAAAAGACTGTTTAAATATGAATCGCGTTTCTGTGTGTGAATGAATGAACGCACAGATACGCACTGTTGTGTAGCTACTACTGCTGGCAAAAATACTGTTTAAATATGAATCACGTTTTTGTGTGTGAATGAATGAACAGCTTATACCAAACTCTATTGCTATACTGAGATGAGTAAAACATCGACTAGAAAAATCGGATAGATTATAAAGTTTTACTGTAAAATACTGCCACATCAAATAAGCTTATAATGTTGCGAATTCCTGCTCATATGTTTTGAGCTCATTATGCGGCTCATTATGCAGCTCATTATGCGAGTCGTTGTCTTCTCAGGTGTGAATCACGCCCCTACGCATATTGCCTTTCCAAACAAAAAGTGTCTTACAAAATTTAAATCAATGTATTGTTTTATGTGAATGATTAGGCAGGATGATTTTCACATCATTTTGAAGAAAAAACTCTAAGCGACAAAATGCATTATTCAAAAGTCACATATTTTGTGGCCTTATTTCAGAAACATTCATTTTTAGTTTTTTTCAATAACCATGCATAAACATTATTCTCTCAAAAAAAAAAAACATGTACATACATGTTGCTCACATATTATGATAGCCCTGTTTGTGCTAAATAGAGTGTAATTACACTTTTTACACCTGCCATTAATATGTTTATAAGCAACTGAAAAAAACACAAATGTCAGGGCATGTCAGAACATCTCAAGGACCCCAAAAACACCTCAGACCCCAGAGGGTTAATAAATTACACTTTTCACAACATAGGTTAGTTTTACTGTTAAAGGACAATTCCGGTGAAAAATAAACCTAGGGGTAATTAACACATGGTTACCGAGTCGATCGTTCCCTGGGATGCGTTTTCATGATAATCGAATATAAAGAGTTTTATCTCTAAAAACAGATTAGCTCATAACACTAGTATATGGGGCACAGAGTAAGTAAAAGTAAATCGCTAGTTAATACCACTAACAAGGCTCAAAATAGCCTCACACTAACACGGTAGCATAATGAGGGTCCCTACATGCAAACCGAAGCATTGAGAACTTTGTAAGTGTACAGACAGTTTAATAAGAAGATACTTCATAAAGACAGTACATTAGGTACGATTAGTCGAGCCATGAACGCTGTGCTACGTTAGATTTCACAAACGTAATTCCTATCGACCAGCTCACTTAGCACGGCGTTCGTGGCTCGACTAATCGAGACTGTTTTCCAAGATGCCCGCTGCCTGTAAATGCGTAATGTACTGTCTTTATGAAGTATCTTCTTATTTAACTGTCTGTACACTTACAAAGTTCTCAATGCTTCGGTTTGCATGTAGGGACCCTCATTATGCTACCGTGTTAGTGTGAGGCTATTTTGAGCCTTGTTAGTGGTATTAACTAGCGATTTACTTTTACTTACTCTGTGCCCCATATACTAGTGTTATGAGCTAATCTGTTTTTAGAGATAAAACTCTTTATATTCGATTATAATGAAAACGCATCCCCGGGAACGATCGACTCGGTGACCATGTGTTAATTACCCCAGGTTCATTTTTAACCGGAATAGTCCTTTAAAGGGGGGGGTACAATGGTGTTTCATGTATTCAGAGTTGTTTACAGTGTTAAAGAGATGGATTCTCATGCTAAACATGGCCAAAGTTTAAAAAACATATTTTGGACGAATAACAGAGAATTTCTGTGCCGAAAATCTTACTTCCGGGTTGGTACAAGTTTCGGCTGTTTTTTTTCGATCGTGGGTCTAATGACGTAGACGAGAGTGGAACTCCTTATATGAGCATTTCTCTCTGAAAAGCGCGCCTGCGCACACGTCGACCAGAGGAGAGCGAGACCGCACATCAACGCGCTTCAACAGGAAATCATCGGCAGCGCTGCAAAGGTTTTATAAACAAGGCCCAGTTCGACGCCGGATTTGCAGATCGTCTAATGCTTAAGGATGGAGCAGTCCCAACGATAAAGGTTCACGGTCGTGCGTTGGAACCGCAGGCGATGAGTAAAACTCATAGACAGTATATAAATGGTAAAACTGCTTCAAATGCCTGTGTGTTGTTAGCTATCGGCGCTCCGCCCACACGGCACGCCTCCCGCCGCTCGGTTTTTTCTGGAAAGACTCGGAACAGCCTATCTTTCTTTTATAAATATAATAAAACTAAAGACTTTTTGGAGATATGAAGGATGCAATACTACTCTATAGGTACTCAAGATTAACATGAGATTGACTGAAACTGAGTGTTTCACCCCCCCTTTAAGCCACCTGCACACTGTGTGATTTTGGCCACGATTTGGCAGTCTGAGACAAAATTTGAAAATCCTAAAAGTTTCCTCTGATCTTAGGCCAAAACCTGAAGTGTTTGATTGTTAGTTTGATATTACGGCTGCACGACTGATCGAAATGAAACCGCACGCGATCTGGTAAAGGCTGTGATTATTTTATGTGCAGTTTGTCAGTGAAGTACGGCTCTGTGATCGGTAGTAAATGCTGCTCGATCTGAGCACTAGAGGGCTTGTCTCTCTCTCTCTCTCACACACACACACACACACACACACACACTAAATATTCCCCACCACAGAAGAACAATAACACACATCATTCCAGGAAATCCCTATGTGCATCATACTATCTGTAGCTGAATAAACAGAAGATTGAAACACTTTCATTCATTTAATAAATATTGTCTTTTGTTGGACAAGAGGTTCATAAATGCTTCTAATGTTTGGAAAGATGTTTGATGTGTGTTTCTTTTTCAAATGCACATTAAAAGCGACTCAAACTCGCAGTGCTTTCAGATGGAGCAGTGTTTACTACTGATCAGAGCCGTACGTCACTGACAAGCTGCACATAATAAATAAGCACAGCTTTTGCAATTTCATAATAGCGATAAGCAAAATCAATTTCATGTTAATTGCGATAAATCGTGCAGCTCTATTTGATATGTTCACCGACAGCCGATTAATGACTGTTGCGATCAAATTTTACCTCAGACGAGATTCTGGCAGTGTCAGAAGATTTGACTCACAGTCCTGCAGTGTGACTTCTCCTACGACAACCGTCATGTTTTCATTTTTCAAGACAAGCCATGACCAAAATAAACATTAGAGATTTCTTTAGCCACCATTTCAATCCTGCGTGTAATGCAGCTCACATCACCAAACGTGTCATTGACTGATGATGTAAAACATGTTCAATCATTTACAGCTCAATAATCTGAACTCACAGCAGCAGAAAGAGGCTGAACACTTCAAATATACTTTACATTGTGATTCATTTGTGAGAGTCAAATATGATCTTACCACAGTTCCTCCAGTTTACAGTGAGGATTCTGTAGTACATCAGACAGCAGATTCACTGATTTTCCTATTTTATTCCCAGACAGATCCAGTTCTCTCAGGTGTTCAGGGTTTGATCTCAGAGCTGAAGTCAGAGCAGCAAAACCTTCATCTGTGATATCACAATTACTCAACCTGTAGAGAACAATGACACACACTTCACTCTCTCAGTTCAGATCAGATCAGTTTAGCAGTGAATCCATTATTAAAGAGAAAGTTCCAAATTAAAGCACAAATTAAAATGTCTGAGGGATCATTAGATTGAGATCCAAAATGACACAAAACATGATCATAAAACATCTAAAGTATCATTCAATCATGAAAAATAATCTCTTAAATTACACCATATTCACTACATAGGCTAGTTTTGCTGTTACTTAGATCTTTATGTAATATCTATGGAGTAATAAATTGGTGTGTGTGTGTGTGTGTGTGTGTGTGTGTGTGTGTGTGTGTGTGTGTGTGTTTGTGTGTGCATGTGTTTTTTTGATTTTACAAAATTAAAAACAATCCTTTAGAAAGTGTCAATATAGAAAGATGAACATAATTAACAGTAAGAATGAATCCAGCATGTTCTTCATTTCTCAGTTCTGACTGTGTTGAGCTCGAGTCTGTTTAAAGTCAAGAGACTGAAATGTTGATTGTGTGCAGGCCCGGAGTGGGTAATCGGGAGAATCGGGAGAAATCCCGGTGGGCCGCTTCACTTTTGGGCCGGTCGAGGAAATTATTATAATTTTTTTTTTTCACATTTCAATGTCACGTTAGTTAGGCTACATTACACGTTCCGCATTCTGACACTGCAGCGCGCAGCCTCTGCATGGGTTGTACCATGTGAGGGAGTTCTCCCCTCCCCTCCTATAGAGTTGGTTAGGTCCATAGTCCGTCTTTTTCCAAAACGTTTTCTCAGGTAGGCTACCGCGGCACCGCCGGCGCCTACCGATAGCTGGGCCGGCCCTACCGTAACGGTACGCGTCAGGGAGGATGGGAGGAAGAGGCCAGGAGGTATGGAAGCTTGTTTCCGCCACAGGCACAGAATAAAACATTTTAAAAGATAATTGTGACTTTTTATCTCACAATTGCGAGTTTACAGAATTGCGAGATATAAAGTCAGAATTGCGTGAAATAAAGTCGCAATTGCGTGTTATAAAGTCAGAATTGCGAGATATAATGTCAGAATTGCGTGAAATATAGTCTCAATTGCGTGTTATAAAGTCAGAATTGCGACATATAAAGTCAGAATTGCCTGAAATAAAGTTGCAATTGCGTGTTATAAAGTCAGAATTGCGACATATAAAGTCAGAATTGCGTGAAATAAAGTCGCAATTGCGTGTTATAAAGTCAGAATTGCGAGATATAATGTCAGAATTGCGTGAAATATAGTCTCAATTGCGTGTTATAAAGTCAGAATTGCGACATATAAAGTCAGAATTGCCTGAAATAAAGTTGCAATTGCGTGTTATAAAGTCAGCATTGCGAGATATGGTCAGAATTGTGTGAAATAAAGTCGCAATTGCTTCTTATAGTCAGAAATTGCAAGATATAAAGTCAAAACCGAGTGAAATAAAGTTGCAATTGCTTCTTTTAAAGTCAGAATTGCGAGATAGTCAGAATTGTGTGATATAAAGTCGCAATTGCGTGTTATAAAGTCAGAATTGCGAGATATAAAGTCAGAATTGTGTGAAACAAAGTTGCAATTGCTTCTTATAAAGTCTAAGTGAATTATTATTTAACCTTTACATTATTTGTTGAACCATTACAAACTACACAATAGTAAGAGCTGAACTGTTGCTTCATTTATCCAATTTGGAAAAATTTGGAATTCCACCATGGAAAAAGTGGGCCGGTCTTGGGCCTGAAACTCCCGGGCTGAAAAGTGGCCCCACTCCGGCCCTGATTGTGTGTGAAAGTGTGTATTTTAGTGTGACTCTCAGTCCTGCAGTTTCATGTTATTGAGGATCAGCTCATGTGTTCAATCATTTACAGCTCAATAATCTGAACTCACAACAGCAGAAAGAGGCTGAACACTTCAAATATACTTTACATTGTGATTCATGTGTGAGAGTCAAATATGATCTTACTCTAATTTCTCCAGTTTACAGTGAGGATTCTGTAGTACATCAGACAGCAGATTCACTGATTTTCCTATTTTGTTCTCAGACAGATTCAGTTCTCTCAGGTGTTCAGGGTTTGATCTCAGAGCTGAAGTCAGAGCAGCAAAACCTTCATCTGTGACGCCACAATCACTCAACCTGTAGAGAACAATGACACACACTTCACTCTCTCATTTCAGATCAGATCAGTTTAGCAGTGAATCCATTATTAAAGAGAAAGTTCAAACTTAACTGGATCATTGATGGATCATTAGATTGAGATCTAAAATGTCACAAAACATGATCATAAAACATCTAAAGTATTATTCAATCAGGAAAATAATCTCTTATTTACACTATGTTAAAAGTCAGTCTTGTGCAAAATCTGCTTTAATAAATAACACTATTCACAACAGAGACTAGTTTTACTACGTTACTTACTAGATTTGTACTATGTGATATGTATGGAGTGTCAATTAGGGTGTGTGTGTGTTTTCATTTTTCAAAATTAAAAACAATCCTTTAGAAAGTGTCAATGCAGAAAGATGAACATAATTAACAGTAAGAATGAATCCAGCATATTCTTCCCTTCTCAGTTCTGACTGTGTTGAGCTCGAGTCTGTTTAAAGTCAAGAGACTGAAATGTTGATTGTGTGTGAAAGTGTGTATTTCAGTGTGACTCTCAGTCCTGCAGTTCCATGTTATTGAGGATCAGATCATGTGTTCAATCATTTACAGCTCAATAATCTGAACTCACAGCAGCAGAAAGAGTGTAAAAAAGCCCATGTTCAGTTTGTGTTAATTTATTATAAGGGCTGAGCAGCTATTATGTTGGTCATTGATTTGAATGTGAAGAGGTGTGGTTTAATCTGAGATCGCGTGAGAGCAGATCATTTTTTCTGTTCGGATCCTGAGGAAAAAATTAGGTCCTGCAATCTTACCTGAAAAGCAGTAAAATAAGGTAGATTAAAATCTCTTTCTGCAGCGCCTTCACTTTGTGAACTGCAGGATAGAATATTTGTGCTCTTCAATGGCAGCGGATGGTATTAAACTTTGAGCTGAAGTTTCCATAGTGACGATTCTTGAATGTGCGTCATTGAAGATTAACCACATTTGAGAGTCATACATCAACGAGATAAACCCTCATACACATCTTAGATTTACACCTGCATTTATTATCGTTGAGGATTCATCATGCATCAGGGGGCCAGAGACTGCAGCTCAACGACCAACTTCATATCGCTATCCGGACATCTGAACATCTTAAAGAACGTCCTGGTTGCGCATGCAACCCATCGTTCCCTAAAGGAGGGAATGGAGGACGTAGTCGACGTCGACTGAATGGGATCACGCTAGGGAGCCTATCTTCTTCGAGCATGCTTGAACGAGCCAATGCGCGCAATGGCGACATGAATTGCATCACGCGCTACGCCCCGCGAGATGGGTATAAATATGGAAGCGGATGCATACACCATCTGTTTTTCGCTGAGGAGTCGAGCGTAACTCGGAGTCAGCGGTGGTCCAGCTATAGTGGCAAAGGGACTACGTCCTCTGTTCCCTCCTTCAGACGTAGTCGACATCGACTGAATGGGATCTTTAACCCTGGAAAACGCCACTAGAGCTGCCACCTTCCAGTGCCTAGACAAAAGCCTGCTGAACCTCCCACATCTTGAGGTGGTGATAGGACAGGGCTTAGGCCAGGGAAGTCACTGCTGTTCCGCAAGACCCGCTCAGTAGACTTGGATAACACTGGGAAAGCGTGCCCTGTCGATGGAAGGAAGGGCACATCCAGCCTGAAGGGGGGAATCGTGGGAGATACACATATGAACTGGGCAAAATGTCGGGCAGCACAACACATGGAATGTCACTGGGATGACTCCAGCCTATAACAGGGGGGAGGATAAACCAAAACAGTGACGGCAGAAACTCTGCCAAGGGAAAAACACGGGCTCACCTTAGGGAGCAAAATCAAAACCGTACACAGCAAAATCTCCGGTGTTGAAATCCTGGTGTTAAGGACTCTTAGAGTAAAGAGTTAATTTTCTGGTGTTGAATTTCAAGGGATTAACACTGCTAGTGTAAACCGCACTCTCTGGCTGGTGAAAATATGTAGAGTTATTAAATTTACACCGAGAGAGTGTAATTAATTACATCCGTGACATTTACGCGCTGGGCGCGACGAAACGACCTGAAACTTTTTTTCACAGACGCCATTTTCTTTGACTCGCGATGCAAGGCATACGAGGAGGGAAAACGCTGATATTAAGTGTTTTATCGCATTTATATATGCATTTTATAAACTTTTATTACATTATATTGTTTTATTACAATATTTATGTGCTGTGAACGGCTAAACCAGTCTCAGAAAGGCATTTTCGTTGACGCGCGATGCAGAGCAGACCAGGATGAGGTTGCTTTTAAACAGAGAAACGACGAAAGTAAGTGTTTTATCTAATTTACAATATGTATTTTTATAACATATTGGGCCCTATTTTAACGATCTGAAACGCAAGTGTCAAAGCGCAAAGCGCAAGTAACTTTGTGGGCGGGTCTCGGCGCTGTTGCTATTTTCCTGGCGGGATAAATGACTCTTGCGCCCGGTGCAAATCTAAAAGGGGTTGGTCTGAAGTAGCTTCATTATTCATAGGTGTGGTTTGGGCGTAACGTAAAATAAACCAATCAGAGCGTCATCTCACATTCCCTTTAAGAGCAGACGCGCTTTTTCCTTGGCGTATTGCTATTATAACGCCGGATTTGCCAGGCGCGCGCCAGGAGCGGTTCACAGCCGTAAAAGAGAGAGAAGTGACATTGGGGATGGAGAAACCCACCCAAATTAGCTTCGGTTAAACAGGCATATAATAATGTGGGTAAATGTGTAAGCTAGATGTATGCTTTTATAATAAATTGTCTATCTATCTATCTATCTATCTATATCTATCTATCTATCTATCTATCTATCGTTTGTAATAATATGATTTGCAAAAATGAAAACTGCTGCTTCTGTGTAGATTAGAGAATCAAAGTGTATGCGCGTTGTGCACGCTATACATTATGGTCAAGCATGCGCCCTTAAAATAGCATAATGAACAACGCGCCACTGATTTTAGACTAGGTTTTTTCTGGCCAGTGGCGCAATTGTTTTATGGAACAGTAAAATAGCACCAGGGATTGTTTGCGCCGGAACACGCCTCCTTTTCTGCGCTGAACCGCCCAGGGAGCGCATGTTCATTCCCTAGTTTAGCGACGTGCTTCTGTGGAGGGAAAAGCACGCTTTGCGCGGGTGTAAAATAGGAATGAAACATACGCATGTTGTACAAAGTCAATTGCGCTGGGTGCAAGATAGGGCCCATTGATAGAGAAATGTAAATGCTCTCCGTGCTTAAAGTGTAAGTTGCAGGTTAACCACCATAAAGTTATTTTATCCATAATTTTTTTTATCAAATAAAACATACAACCAACTTTTCTGAAGTTATGTAAGGCGAATATATAGCTGCTAGCGTACGGTAACTCTACTAGTGAGTTCCTCTATGACATCACGCCCCATCTAGTGGAAGGGAGCGGGAGCGGTTAAAACCACTGTTAAAACTGCCAACTTTTCATATTATATCGGCATTTTGGTATAAAAAACAATGGTGGGCGGTTCTTATCTTTATGTTTAATAAACGCATTGCATTATCTTCGTGAAAAATTTAACCTGCAATTTACACTTTAAACGAGCCGAAACCTTTCTCAAAGGCGACATATTTGACTCAATATGGAGCTGACGATGAGAAGGTTGTAACGTTAACAGGGAAAACACAGAAAGTAAGTGTTTTTAACCTAATTTACAACATGTATTTCATGGCATTATATTGTTTTATAACGATAGTGATGTGCGCGCCTAAACCTTTCTTACAGACTAACGTTATGCCCTGCATCTTCTTTGACTCGTGACACAGTGCAGACGCGGAGTTTGCTTTTAACGGTGAAAACACTGAGTAAGTGTTTTAACTCATTTACAATACGTATTTTATAATGTTATTTTGTTTTATGACAATATTTGTGATGTGCAAATATCAGAATGTATTTATCCTCAAACTATCTTTTACTCTCGTTTGCCAGCACAACTAACTTATCTTAACTGAAACCTAACATTAACTGAAAAACAAATTTTCTTAGAATGTGTAAGTAATTCTTTAAGATTAAATGTTTATGAAAATGTATTTATCAGATTCAATTTTGGTTGATGTTTGGATATGCTTTCATGTTTAAATGTATTGATTTTGCTATTTGTGTTTGCTAGGAGCATTTCCATGCTGCACCATGAGGCTAACCAGGCTGTACAGACTAGAACCTGGTGAGGGTTAGATTTTACAGATAACATATGAGATAATCATGTGCATAAACATAAACAATAATCATAGCTTTGTTGCTATTTGGTATAACTAGATTTTTTGTTTCATAACACTCATTTTGAATTTGTCCAGTCAAATTACTTTACAAAAGTTATTAAAATAAAAATTTTCAAACCGATTGTTTTCATGATTTGACAGGTAGATGTTTTCTTGCTTTTTAATTTTAGACTCAACTGATTGGGAAATCTCTGCCCATCACCTGCCCCCAACATCACAAAGCCACAAGAAGGGAACAAAGATTCTTCCGTCAGCTGACTATTTAGTGAGTTTTTTTAAGGTGCGTGTCTAAATTTATTCCTTAAAGGGTTAGTTCACCTACAAATGGAAATTATGTCATTACTTACCCTCATCTCGTTCCAAACATGCAAGACTTTCTTTCATCTTCACAACACATGAGGATATTTTTAATGAAATCTGAGAGCTTCCTGTCCCTCCATTGACAGTCCACGTAACTACCACGTTCAAGCCCCAGAAAGGTGTAAAGGTACATCATTAAAGTACTCCATGCGACTCCAGTGGTTTAACTTACATTTTATTAAACTACGCAAGTGCTATGTTTGCAGCAACAAAACATTTACCACTTAATTTATAAAATATTAATTTCCAACATGCGTTCATGAGAATTACTTATGATTTCCTTTATACCTTTCCGTGGCTTTGTCGTTGAATAGGCTGTCGATGAAGGGACAGAAATTTTATAAAAAATATCTTGAGTTTTTCCCGAAGATGAGCAAAACTCTTACTGGTTTGGAACAACATAAGGGTGAATAATTAATGACAGAATTTACATTTTTGGATGAATTAAGTCTTTAATTTACTTGGAAATCAGTCACGAAAGTTTAAGATTATTGAACTTTTTCCACCATAAACTTGCTGTATTTATAAAACACAAATTGTATTGATTGTAATTGGTCTGGTTTTGTGTTGTCTAGGGAACCAGCACTACAGGATTTTGAGAAAGTTGGATCTGCACAGCCTTTCCTTCTCTGTGAAACAACTATGCACTGAACTTTACTGTTAGCAACTGGACACAACTGATCCACTCATATCCTGCAACTGTTTTTCATCTGCTGAATGTTGTTGCTGTACTGTTGCAAAGTCGAAGGTATTGACTCAACTTCACTGACACAGGACTTATATTCACTGACATGTACAGGACTTGAAGTATTACAGAGATACAGACCATTTGATGTGCAGCTTTCACATAATTGTGATGACAAATGCCTATATTTTGCTTTCATTTATTTTAAGTTAACCTATGATGTAAAGGGACTTGTTCATTAATAAAAACTAGTTTGTTAAAACAATTGTTTGCATTTTGCCTTTTTTTTTACTTTATTGAACAGAATTCTACTATGATCCCAGACTAAGGTTACATTTTAACTTTCTGGATTGTTTTGATGTGCATTCAATGTTATCAAAAGGTTAAATACTTTGCTTTTATTTCTGGAAAGATTCCTTTTGTTAAAAAGCATTTAACACTCCCGAAATGTATAAATGACTCCCTCCATTTTGGAGTTAAAATAACACTTTTGAAAGTGTGAAATATGCACATTACTCCGGAATACATTTTAACAAAGTGTTCAAATGTACTCCATGAGTAATGTATACATTTCACACTTTCAAAAGCATTATATTAACTCCAAAATAGAGGGAGTCATTTATACATTTCGGGAGTGTTAAATTTGACTCAATTTGAGTTAAATGTACACTGGCTTTTTTGCTGTGTACCTTAATAAAGTGTGTTTGTGACATTTTCTGCCATTTGTCTTTAGTAGGATTGGAAGCAGCTCTAGAGGTAGCCTATTGGTATTGACACTCAATAATGTTTTTGCTGAACAGTATTTTAACACTTAATGTTGTTGTATTCACACTACACTGGTGTTGGTGTAAAATAAAAAGTATTACTCAATAACACTGTAATTTAACACTAACACTAGTGTGGTGTAAAAACAACAATGTTAAGTGTTGAATAGTGCTAACTTTTAACAATATACAGAAAATTAGAGTTAAAAAATTAACACTTTCAAAAGTGTAAATGTAACACTGTGTAGTGTGGACACATATACACACTTTGCTGGTGTTAAATTTGACACTGTAGGTGATGATTTAACACTGGGGATTTTGCTGTGTACCATGGAAAAATACACATATGGGATCGCCGTAGGGATCACAACATATGGACCCAGCACCTAGCACAAGTTCCACAAGAGTGGTAGGCCTAGCATCGGACGCTCCGCCATGTTCGAGCCGCAGGGGGCATGGAGGAGCTCAACAGGGTTCTGCCGAAGGAGAACTCAACTGGAGCAAAATGGCGCATATATCCAGTCCATAGGAGGGGAATGGCGCAGCAAGCCGGCACATCGAGCGGGGCATACGGTGTTAACTAGCTTCTATTTGAAGAGAGCACACAGGAAGCAACCGGCTCGACGTGTAGGCTATAGAATCTAGCGAATGTGTTAGGTGTCGCCCAGCCCGCAGCTACAAACATCTGTAAGCGAGGCACCTTGAGCCAACGCCCAGGAGGCGGCTACACTCCGAGTGAAGTGAGCTCGCAATCCCAGGGGACAAGGTACACCTTGGGACTCATACGCCAAGATGATGGCATCCATTATCCAGTGGGCCAACCTCTGCTTTGAGACAGCCTTTCCCTTCTGCTGGCCTCCATAACAGATGAAGAGCTGATCTTAGGTCCTGAGGCTTTGCGTTCTGTCAACATATATCCGTAAGGAACGGACTGGACAGAGAAAAGCCCCCTGGCTTATGCCTCCTCCGGGGGGCAGCGCTTGCAGGTTCACCACTTGGTCCCGAAAGGGAGTGGTAGGAACCTGGACTAGAGCCCTGCACGGGCCTCAAATTTAGGCCCGAGCCCGGCCCTGGCCCGAGACGCTCAGGCCCTAGCCCGACCCGTGTCCGACAGCTCATCAGAATTATCAGCCCGAGCCCGACCCGAGCCCCCTTTTTTTTTTTTTTTTTTTTTCATTACACAGCGGCAGCCTGCCCTATTTGCAGCCATTAAAATAGCTCAGTTTTGTTAGTTATGTTTCTTTGTTAGTTATGTAAATTAATGTTTCTTTTCATTTCTTTATTAGGTTAATTTAGACAAATGTTTGGAGCATTTTTTTTTTTTAAATGACGACCAAGCAAACCGAGCCGACAGCAAGTAAAACATGTTTGATTAATTGAGCCTCTCAAATCAATGCTATAATACTTTACTTGTCTACAATAAAATCAATAGATATAAAAAACTTCAAGCATATCACACAGACAGTTAGTTTAATAAATGTTTATTTATTAAACCACAGTGAGTAAATTTTTTTTTTTTTTAAATACTGAGGCAGGCTCAGGCTGCTCGCAACAGCGCTTGCAAACGAAATGAGCAATAGCCTATTAAATTAAATAAATTAAAAACAAACTTGTAGATTATCTTACCTCAAAAATGCACCACAGAACATGGCCATTCTTTTTTTCCAGTGGTTTCCAACAGTTAAACGAAAACAAAGTCCAATCAAACGAAAAACATCAGAGGTTTCCAACAGTTAAACGAAAATAAAGTCCAATCAAACGAAAAGTTAGAACAGTCTCTAACAGAGCATCGTGGAGAAAAAGAATAGCTAAGCATCCACAGTGGAAGGTTTTAACCCAGTCCTCCTTTCTTCTATCACGAATTCTTCTCACGCACGCGATTTTTCTCTTAATATTCTCCATTATTTGCACATGAGGTGAATCGTGGGTCGCGCTGACGGGAAACCTTCTGTGCGCGTGCGTGAGACAGACTGTCATGTCAGTCATATGTCAGTGTAATTTTAAGATTAGCTGATGGCTATAATGGCCAGTATTTAAAACACGTTTTAAGTGCAGGGCACGTCCAGTTCCCGCGCGCGAGCAGAGAGATTCGCGCTCGGCACATTATATTCCGTGTGCGAGCAGAGAGATTCGCGCTCCCGCATTATATTAATGTAGCCTACTTTCACGCTACAATAATGCGCTCTCGACATTTGACAGGAAAAAAACGCCATATGTTATGAGGTTACGAAATGTCTTTCTATGTTTGTTTTTCTATCGTCAACGTCAACTTCTCATATTTTTTTTTTAATTAATGTCTAAAAATATAAAAAGCAGGATAACCCAAAAAAGGCCCGAGGCCCGGCCCGCATTTTAACTATGACGTGAAAATTGGCCCGAAGCCCGGCCCTAGGGGCGTAAAAAAGTCGGGGCCCGTCGGGCTCGGGCTGAAATGCAGGGCTCTAACCTGGACACATAACCAGGCCGGGGTCTCAGTACAACATGAGATTTACCCGGTCCGAACTCCAGGCACGATTCGTCGACCGAAAATACATGCAGGTCCCCTACCCTCTTGATGGAGGCCAAAGCAAGCAGGATAACTTTTTTTAAAGACAGGACTTTTAACTCAGCTGCCTGCAGTGGCTCAAAGGGAGGTCTCTGCAGTGCAGTTAACACCAGAGACAAGTCCCAAGAGGGTATGGAGGGGACGATCAGGTCATGCTTTCCCACGGATCTCCTATCCACTGCATCGTGATGTGCGGCAATAGAGGCAACATACACTTTGAGGGTAGAGGGAGACAGCCCTCGCTCCAACCCCTCTTGCAGGAAAGAAAGTACAGCGTGGATCGAGCAATTTCGGGGGTCTACTCGATGAGAAGAACACCATTCAACGAATAGTTTCCACTTCAAGGCATAAGCATCTACGACTGACTGTGGTAGATCACCTAGAACCTCCACGTCCCGTCCAGTGACCAGACATGGAGTTTCCAGAGGTCTGGACGCGGGTGCCATATGGTGCCCTGTCCCTGAGAGAGGAGGTCCTCCCTCAGAGGGATGGGCCAGGGAGGGGCTGTTGAGAGGAGTATAAGTTCAGGGAACCAGGACCGGTCGGGCCAATAAAGGACGATTAGCAAGACCTGCTCCTCTTCTCTGCTCTTGAGCGTACTCAGGCAGGTCATCATTGACTGGACACATTCCTCTGTGAGGCGTGCCGTCTGTTGGACCAAGTCCAGCTCCATACCGAGAAAAGAGATCCTCTGCACGGGGGCGAGGATTTGCTCTTTTCCCAGTTCACCTGAAGACCCAACTGGCTGATATGTTGGAGTAACACATCGCTGTGTTCGCACAACTGTTCCCGGGACTGAGCTAGTATCAGCCAGTCGTCAAGATAGTTGAGGATGCAAAGGCCACGCTCTCTCATAGGAGGAATGGCTGCCTCCGCGACTTTCATAAAGACGCGGGGAGACAGGGCCAGCCCGAAGGGTAGAACTTTGTAATGATAAGCTCGACCCTCGAACGCGAAACGCAGGAAGGACACATGAAAGTATGCGTCTTTCAGGTCGACCGCTGCAAACCAATCTCGGGGACTTGTACAGGGCCCGATTCAAGTGTTGCTGGTCCAAGATTGGCCATAACCCACCTCCTTTCTTGGGTACAATGAAGTATGAGCTGTAGAAGCCCGACTTCATATCGGCTTACGGATCCGGTTCTATCTCATCCTTCACCAGTAGGACTGCAATTTCTGCACGCAAAACGGGCACGTTCGGTCAACACTGAAGTGTACAGAATGCTGCTGAACTTGGGCGGATGCCGGAAGAACTGAATTGTGTAGCCGAGTCTGATGGTACGGAGGAGCCAGCTGGACTAGCCGGGAAGCTCTCTCCAAGCTTCCACAAACCGGGACAGGGGGACCAGAGGCACCACAGACGTACCCGGAGTGGGGCAGTGGGGTGGAGGACAGGGACCTGGCCTGGAAGGCCCGGAGGTGGCCCAAAGCGAGGTCTGAGTGTGCGAGGCAACACTTACCTGACTCCACTGGTCGGCAGGGGTTACGGGAGAAGGCGTAATCGGGTCCTCGGACCATACCCGACTGCCGACACAAGAGGGGACCAAGGGGTGCAAGGCTTTACAGGGTCGCACACCGCAAGTCTGACCCCTCTTGGGGTCCAGGAAAAGAGGAATTCGCTCTTGTGACAACTGGGGTACCACTGGACTCCGGAGAGCCAATGGCGGAACGGTAACCGTCTGAAGAGCTCGTTCCCCCGTCCCCGGGCAGCCTGGATCAGGGACGCTTAGTCTTACAGTTGCCACCTGGCTTGGCAGTGACTGATACAGGCTGGGCGGCCTGCCTGTGGCTCGCTCTACGCTGAGGCCTGAACAGCCCAACCTGGGAAATTGGGGAGTCCAGGAACCGAACCTTGTCCGCATCCGATAAATCAACCAGGTTGGGCCAAGTATGGCGCTCCTGGACCACCAGGGTGGACACCGCTAGGCTGATCTCCGGAGAGCCAAGTCAGTTGTGGTGCGGAGCTCACTGGTGAGCGCACGGCCTAGACAACCCTCATGCATGTCCATGAGTGCTTTGGCCTGGTAGACCTGAAGCAACGCCAGGGCATGCAAAGAGGAAGTGGCTTGCCCACAGGCTCTGTATGCTCTGTCCGTAAGAACAGACGAGCGATCACAGGCCTGAGGGGGGAAACGAGGGTCTCCTGCCCAGGCCGTTGTGGCCGCCGGGCGCAGGTGCGCCACGACAGACCACTCGACTGGGGGAATAGCCTCGTAACTCTTCACCGCTCCTCCGTCAAGGGTAGTGAGGGGGGAAAAACTCTCTAGGTCGCTTCCGGCAGTTAAAGATGCCATCCACGACCTAGTAAGCTCTCCATGCACTTCGGGAAAGAAGGGCACTGGGGCGGCGGGCTGAGAACCAATCATCCAACCGAGACTGAGCGGGACACGGTGGAGGGTTTCACACTCCCCGAAGGGGATAACGCAGCCGAGTCGTCATCTCCAAAGATCAGCTCACCCTCCAATACTGCAACCGGCATCCTGTCCTCTGGGGGAGCCGCGAGTGAGACATCTGGTCGGTCCATTACAGAGGGACCAGTGCTCTCAGCAGGGGGCTCCACTAGTATCGGTGTGATGGAGGATTGAGGAGCCCACAGGGAATGGTTACCAGGCGGAAACTCCATCACTGATCTCCGATCACCCATCCCACACGGCACCCTGGGGTGGGGCGTGGTAATGGGGACTGCACCTTCGTGAACGAAGGCGAGTCTCGATCTCAACACTGAGACAGTCATATTCCCGCAATGGGAACATGAACCGTCCACAAAAGCTGCCTCAGCATGCTGAACACCCAAACACGTGACGCAGCAATTGTGACCGTCAGAAGGGGACAGGAATGACCACATCCAGAAACGCATGAGCGGAATGACATCTTGAAAAAGACGCAAACCCACTTATGTTGCTCTTTCAGGAAGTGAGAAACCTCTCACCAGTGCCGGAGCACCCAGGGGAATGATTGCTGCAACACTGACAGGGATGGTGCAGCCTGTACCAGTGAAGCAATCACTGTTCTCGCTCTCAACCAGCCGTCAGACAAACAAACACAAATAAATATGTAATGCTGTTAGAACAGCAGTTGAGTGCTCAAAGAGCTCGCGACCACTGCTGCTCACGCTGTAGAAACACCAGCCAGGGAGAGACTTTCTGAAGAAGCACTGACATACTCGCTCGTTGTAGAAGACAACACTCTTCAGAGATTTCGTCATAGAGAACGATCGGCTCCGAAGAGAAAGACAGATGGTGTATGCATCTGCTTCCGTATTGATACCCGTCTCGCGGGGCAGAGCGCGTGATGCAATTCATGTCGCCATAGCGCATTGGCTCGTTCAAGCATGCTTGAAGAAGATAGGCTCCCTAGCGTGATCCCATTCAGTCGACTTCGACTACGTCTGAGAGACTAACACTAACTGTAGAGACTAACACGGACTGTTGCAATCATTGTTTTCACTGCCTAATCACAACACCAGCTAACATCTGTATCCTTGAAATTCAAATCTGTTGAAATATTTCATTGTTTATATTGTTTATTATTTTGCGCAGGCCTACGCCCTTCATATGTACATTTTTCTTTGCATTTGTGTAATCCTTTGACGGTGAATGTATACACAGTGTATTTGATTATTGTTATTCAACATTCTTAAGAGTAAATAGTACAATTTAGTACAGTTGCCTGCTCTTCATTACTCTTGTGGTCATTGGACATCAAAATGTGGTAATCGACCCTCTCAAACGGTTGGCATCGTAATAGTAATTAGTGCAATACAGTTCATTTGTATAGAGGCTGAACACTTCAAATATACTTTACATTGTGATTCATGTGTGAGAGTCAAATATGATCTTACCTCAGTTTCTCCAGTTTACAGTGAGGATTCTGTAGTACATCAGACAGCAGATTCACTGATTTTCCTATTTTATTCCATGACAGATTCAGTTCTCTCAGGTGTTCAGGGTTTGATCTCAGAGCTGAAGTCAGGGCAGCAAAACCTTCATCTGTGACGCCACAATCCTTCAACCTGTAGAGAACAATGACACACACTTCACTCTCTCAGTTCAGATCAGATCAGTTTAGCAGTGAATCCATTATTAAAGAGAAAGTTCAAACTTAAAGCAAAAATGAACACGTTTGATCTAAAATGTCACAAATGTAAGATATTTGTATTTGTAGTGATTCGTCAATTTAGCTCAAAGGAATTATTAATTATTTATAGGGAATTCGAAAGAGTCACTTATTACAACCGAGCAAATGACTCGTTCGCGGTTCATTTGAACTGGCTGTAACTATCAACTCTGCAACGGATATAAATATCCGAACTATAGTGAAACACTATAGTTAGCAAGGTAACTTAGATCAGAAGTTTAAGACATTAAATTTCGTAAGCAGATAACACAAGTAATCTCTTTTTAAATACAAACAATACTTTATTGATTATATACTAATACATAAAGCTAATATCTAACACAAACACACGCGCACGCATACACACACATTCATACAGGTTGCTGAAGAAAGAGAGTGAGAAAGAAAGAGTTTGAAAAAAATGAGTTTAAGAGTGAGATGATGAAATCTCAAGATTCTATGCACTTAGAAGACATAACCTGAACGAACCATCAAGCATTAATTCAACCCTTCTGTCGTTTTAGGCAGGTTATTAAATTTATATCAATGCACCAGTTCAGTTTTAGTCTGGAGGTACTTGCATCTTTGCTTCTGGGGATTCCCTTGGGTTTCCCGTTCGTTGGCTGTGGTCTCCTCGTGCCTGGATAGATGTCTGTGGCGTGGATGTCGGATGGTTGAAAAGTCTTTGAAGTGGAAAGCGGTGCGTTGCAGAAGAAACGTGGCTCGAAATCTTGTCGCAAAACTTAACTTAGAACCGAGACTCACAACGGAACATAAAGGAAATGATAACACAGAAAAGGAAGAAAATTGAGAATAGAGTAGGCTAGTAAGATGGCTTGAATAAAGCTGTTGAACCCGTTCTTCTGATCTTAATTTGGGTTCCTTCGCCTGCGCGTTTGTTACATGGTTACTTGTCTGGTTTAGATCTCCATCTTTTTCTGCCCATCTCTCTTGAGAGTGGTAGCAGAGCGTTTCTTGAGGGTGAACCCAGAGAGCGAGAGCACAGAGAGAGAACTTTGTTTTTGGGTCTAAGATTTTAAACTCAAAGTTTGTCCCCCCCTCCTGAAGAGATCGGACCAATTAGACACTGGCTTTGTTTGTCTCATCGTAAATCATGCATTATCTGGGACCTCCTTACTCTCCAAGCTCTGGCAGAGAGTACAGAGGCCACAGTTTAGACATCATTACTATTATAAGAATACGAAACATTTTACCCAGATTTCAATCAAGCCATCTTGCTAGTTGTGTTCGTAAGATAGCATTGATATGAAACATTACACACTTTCATTCACACACCTAATAGTTATACAATTACATGAATTATATGGGATTAAAGCATATTAAATGGACACATATATCGTAGAAACACATAGAATGATGTATGATGTTTACAAGTCCATTGAAAATTGTTATTGAATGAGTTTTATGTATACTGTAGGAAGAATCTCAGTTTTCTGGTTTAGAGAGAAAAGAACTCTGTTTGTTCGTTCAGAGGTCCCAACGGGGGAGGGGTCAGGAATGTTGTTGTGCCATCTCTGAACCAATCCTTCTTTTAAAAACCCCCTCACATTGACAAGCTTTTCCGTTAGTTTGGTCATTAGAAGGGTCTTTTGCCGACTCTCTGGCACCGGGATGGGTGACTTATGGCTCTGGGTTTGGTGATTTGACCCTGGAATGTGAGGACTCTGTGTGGGACCTTGGTCTCTGTCTTTCTCTTAACCAGTCAGTATTCAAAGCTAGCATTGACCAGTATACAAAGCTAGCATTGACCAGCTATTTCGTTGGTGCTGGGGGGCTCTTTTAAATAGCCAGAATGCTGATGATCATGAGACGTTCTGAACAAATCTTCCCCCCTTCATTCGCGAGAAGTGGAGAGTTTGAATTAATTTTCTGGAAGAAGATTAGCTGGTGTTTGGTTCATACTCGCAGTCGTTACACAAAACATGATCAAACATCTAAAGTATCATTCAATCAAGAAAAATAAAAGTTAATATTTAATTGTCCATCTAATAGTAAAAATTTTAATGTATGACTGCTATGTAAACCATACATCAAATGTTTTTTTTTAGGAGATTTGAGCTACTTGATAACAGAGCTGTTTCTCCAGTTGTTTGCTTGGTCTTCATTTCTTTTATCATTTCTTTTAAATATTTAAATTCCTTCTTTATGTGCAAGAACATTCAACTAGTAAACCTGAATTATTTATTCATACACAAATTTTCTGACTTTGTTTGAATGCCTGAAGGAATTTTACACTGTCACGGTTTAAGAAACACATCAAAATACTGACCACTGAACTCTAGACAACATCTGCAGCACTGAAGATTTATTAACTGTTATTTTCCTAATGTTTTAACACTGAACTGATTGTTCTGATTGATACTTACTGAGCTGATCTGGATTCTTTAATCACAGGAAGAAGCTTCAGAAGAACCTTTAGTTGTTCAGTTTTATTGTCTCGTCCAACAAAATCATTAATATCAAATTTGTCCAGCTTCTCCTCTGATGTCAACAACACAAAGACTACAGCTGACCACTGAGATGAAGAGAGTTTGGCTTTCTTTATTCTTCCAGATTTCAGATACTGTTGTATTTCCTCCACTAGTGAATGATCACCCAGTTCATTCAGACAGTGGAACAGATTGATGGATTTCTCTGGAGAGTCAATGGTCCTGATCATTTTCTTGATGTACTCAACTGTTTCCTCATTGCTGTCAGATGTTCTTGTCCGTTTCATTAGTCTTAGTAGGAGATTCTGATGAGACTCCACTGACAGACCCAGAAGGAACCGCAGGAAAAGGTCCAGATGTCCATTTTTACTCTGTAGAGCCTCATTCACAGCTCTCTGATGCAGCGCAGATAATGAAACATGTTTAAACATGAGCTGAAGCAAGTCATTGACTTTAGACCGCAAACTCTGTTTGGTGATTGGGTCAAACACATTTCTGTTGTTGTTTATATAGTCGAGATGCACATAAAGAGCCGCTAGATGTTCCTGAACACTCAGATGAACAAAGCAGAAGACGTTCCCCTGATACCAGCCAAACTCCTCTCTGAAGATCTGAGTGCACAATCCTGAGTAAACTGATGCTTCTGTCACATCAATGCCACACTCTCTCAGGTCTTCCTCATAGAAGATCACATTGCCTTTCACAAGCTGCTGAAAAGCCAGTTTGCCCAGTTTGAGGATCATGTCTTCATCTGTCACGTTCTTCTCATAGTCCTTCTCATGTTTGATGTTGGTCTGAAGGATCAGGAAGTGTGTGTACATCTGAGTGAGAGTCTTGGGAATCTCTCCAGTCTCTGCTTCGCTCAACATCTTCTCCAGAACAGTGGCTGAGATCCAGCAGAACACTGGGATGTGGCACATGATGTAGAGGCTCCTTGATGACTTCAGGTGTGTGATGATTGTATTGGCCAGACTCTGATCACTGATTCTCTTCCTGAAGTATTCCTCCTTCTGTGGATCATTGAAGCCTCGTACCTCTGTCACTCGATGGACACACTCAGAGGGGACGAGATCGGCTGCTGCTGGTCTGGAGGTGATCCAGATGAGAGCAGAGGGAAGCAGATTCCCCACAATGAGGTTCGTCAGCAGCTCGTCCACTGAGGCTGATTCACTTACATCACACAACCTCACATCGCTCTGAAAATCCAGAGACAGACGACACTCATCCAGACCATCAAAGATGAACAACACTTTATATTTGTCTTTGGATATTTCCATTTCTTTTGTTTCAGGGAAAAAGACATGAAGAAGATCTGAAAGACTGAGTGTTTTGTCCTTCATCAGATTGATCTCTCTGAAAGGAAGAGGAAATATGAGCTGGACGTCCTGATTCTCTTTCTCTTCAGCCCAGTCCAGGATGAACTTCTGCACAGAGACTGTTTTTCCAATGCCAGCGACTCCCTTTGTCAGCACAGTTCTGATGGGTTTGTCTTGTCCAGTCAAAGGTCTAAAGATGTCTTTGTATTTGATCGGTGTGTCCTCTGTTGTTGCTCTCCTGGATTGTGTCTCAATCTGTCTCAGCTCATGTTCATTACTGATCTCTCCACTCTCACTCTCTGTGATGTAGAGCTCTGTGTAAATCTCATTTAGGAGTGTTGGGTTTCCCTGCTTTGCCGTTCCCTCATACAGACACTCAAACTTCTTCATCAGATTTGATCTAAACCTGTTGAGGAATTCATGGCTGTAAAATGAAAATACCACAGCATTAATAAACTCAATGTCTTTTTTTAATCATATATTTTGTTGAAATGTAATACCTGAGATCAGACTGTGTATCTTCACTCTTAAAATCTATTGGCGGAATCATAGACGCATCACTCCTCATAGACACACAGCTGGGCTCTGGTTCTGATCTCTTCTGATGAACTGAACTATAACAGAGTTTAAAGTTAAACATATTTGCCATATTCAACATATTACATATCCATTTATCAATAAAAAAATCACTCTACATAATTATTTAATTTACACTGTTATTACACAAATTGTACATTAAAATGAGTTCTTTCACAGATGTCCCTGTGTGAGCAACACTAGACTGTATGCATTAAAATATTACATTAAAACATTCTTCGTGTACATTGTTTATATCTTGTAGAATATATTACGGATAATGATCTGATAATATAAAATGCCATACTATAATCATATTTTCTCAGAAACATTATACCTGATATCATGTTGTGTATCTCCACTCTTAAAATTTACTGGCGGACTCATAGACACACAGCTGGGCTCTGGTTCTGATCTCTTCTGATGAACTGAACTAACAAAAACAGAATAAAGTTAATATATTGAATTACTGTATTTAAAAACCACATATTAATTTATCCCTAAATAATTTATTTTCACAATGTTGATAAAAAAAAACCTGTAAAATGAACTAAGTGCTCTCATATCCGTCTCTCATGTGTGAGTAACACTACATACATTAAAATATTAGCTACACATAAATAAGAATTTCTCATATATTGAAGAAAATATCACCAATATTATTCCAATAATAAAAAATCTCATGCTGTAGTAGTCATATTTTCACAGAAACATTATACCTGATATCATGTTGTGTATCTCCACTCTTAAAATCTACTGGCGGACCCATAGACGCGTCACTCCTCATAGACACACAGCTGGGCTCTGGTTCTGATCTCTTCTGATGAACTGAACTATAACATAAACAATTAATAATTAATGGTGATAAATCTGATAATATTTTCAAATAAGTTCTTAAAAGGTATTTTAATTATAAAACTGGCTGGTCTATGGTTTTCAATAAAATTAAAGTTTTTAACTTAATAAAAACATCTTCTTGTCTATAATTTAAAGATGATTTAATCTGGAGTTTATTCAAAATACCTGCAACCTGGATAAAAATCTTCATCTCTGGATGTTTGAGTTTCATCCATGATGAAGCTGAACAGTTGAAACAGAATCTGATCTTCACCACTGACTCTGAATGGAAATGACAAACAATAATTCAGCTAAACGGAACCTGAGATTCAGAGAAACAGGATCATGAGACGCGGCGTTCACTCAAATACACAATGTTAGTCGTGTATTAACACACATGCTAAATAAATCACAGACAACATGAAACAATGGAAGCATGTTTAGCTCTAACATGAAAAATATCAAACAAACACATATAAAATAACTAATATGTCCTTTAGGGGAAATAGGCTAATGGCTTAAATGCGGAAGGCACCCGTAAAACGTCTCGAGACCTGAACACTCACCTCGAAAAACGGTTGATCACATTCAGATTCACAAAATCCACCGCCGTTTCTATCAAGTAGTTGCACGTAAATTCGTGTCTTAGCTTTTATGAAAGTTTCCATTACACACTTTGAATTTGATACTCAGTATGGAATCCATTCTGGCTGTTAAATGGCGAAACATCAACTCATTTACTTTCACTTTTTATATGTTGCGGTCAAGCAAAGCCAGCCGCATTTTGAAAATACACGGTCAAGCCTATGGAGCTAAAAGAGTCTCAATAAAAATAAATGCACAAACTGCATTCACATATGCACACACAGGATACACAAATGCACACACATGATTCATAAATACACACACAGGATACACAAATGCGCACAAAATTCACAAATGCACACACAGAATTTAAAAAGCACAGAAGATTCAAAAATGCATACAAAATTCAGAAATGCACACAAAATTCATAAATACACACACAATTCAGAAATGAAAACAAAATTTACAAATGCACACAAGATTCACAAATGCTCAGGACAAGATTCAGAAATGTATTTCTGATGCACACACAAATATATCTTGATTTACAAACTGCTTGCGGTCTGTGAACTTCACTGCATTTGTGTGTGAATTTTGAGACTCCCCTGACTTGGCTCGACACACAAATGCCTTTTTTTAAACTGTGACCAATCAGATACCTCCCTTGTTTTAGCCAATCACAAGAACGCACCCCACGTGGGGGATTGTTTACTTGTAAGCCAATCACATGAAGTGCGGGCGCGGGTGCGAGCGCTAGAGCGAGGTGGGTGGAGGAGTTTTGCCAGTTGGTTGAGACCTCAAAATGGCTTCTTAGGCGGTGGGCCAAGTCCATCTATCTCGTTTAGTTTTTGATTTGACAGTTACTCAGCAGCTGTGTGGCTCATTTTTGTCTGTATGAATAATTCACAAAAAGATTAACGATTGTTTCCAACGCCAATTGTTGCACATTAAAGTATAAAAATAGATTTCATTTCGCTAGCTGATCACAAACGTTGGCTGGAGTGAGATCCAATCAACGCTTGTGTTGTTACCTTGTTGAATAGATTTGGCCAATCACGGTATTCGTTGAACCGGCGTCGCGTCAGTTTGAAGCCAAATCCATGAGTCTAGTACAGTCTACAACCCAACCTGAAGAGACCGGTGTGTCTCGGCAAGACAACGTCAAGGTAAGATTTGTTTTACAATGATTATACACCCCTATATCTTAATGCTTTTCATATAAGTTGTATTTAAGACTGCAAGCTATAGTTCGCCGTGAATATATGCGTTGTCGTTGATGAGAACAGTAACGTTAGCCACGAAAGAATGTTGACCTCGAACTCATACTCATATATATCACACACATAAACGGAAAGAAAAATGTAATTCATTTATTTGACAAATTCAATTCCTTAAGGCCTCTCCTCAGGAGGTTACACCCTAATTTGTAACTTACAATAACAACACTCCTCTACTAGGGGTTGCACGACTACTACTAGTCGATTTCTTATCAAAACAATACTCGAGTTACTCGACTACTCGTGGTTCATGCTACTGTAAATGAAAAGACATGAAATAGCTAGGCTAGATCTTATCAATAAACATTTAGGCTATTACTTCATAGCCTAATGCAACAATTACATAAGTAAACTCTCAAAACATTATAATTATGACATTTCATTTTTAAATTTTCATGTAACAGTCTAAAGCTAAATAAATAGCTGCTGTTCTTGCCTTTCATTTCAGACGTCTGCTTCTAGGGGCCGTTCACATATCGCGTCTTTTTCGCGCTCAAGGTTGTTATTTCAACCGTAGGCGCGCGGCCGCGGTGAGCACGCTCAAAATGGAAGCAACGTGGTGCGCTAGTTTTTCCAGGCGGGTTTTTCCTTCTCATCTCCAGAAATATATCTAGTAGTAAAGCTAATGCGAGGGCTAGAAATCAATTAATCCTTTGCTGATACTTCGTCGTCGTCATCATGGAGAGCGCAGTTTGGTTGCATAGCAACGACAGACGCCATGGGAGCGCAAGCGTTTGGTCTGAAACGGCGCCCAGTGACGGATGGTGTAGCAATATTGTTGTCCGGGTGGAAATCGGGAGAAATTCGGGAGAAAGGTCGGTCCGGGAGATTTTCGGGAGGGGCTTTGAAATTCGGGAGTCTCCCGGACAAAACAACCCTCAGGGTTGGCATGCTCCAGGACTACTAGATTTGTGTTAATTTCAACTCATTCACTGTGTTAATGAGTTTAACACACTAAATGTGTCAGAAAGGTTAACATAAAGATGTGTAAAATATGTGTAAACATGTGTAACATTACCACATTATGTGCTATCCTTGGCTACACACACTGTGTTAAGAAAGGTATCTAAAATCCTAAATCCTAAACAAAATAAGCATTTGACAAAATAAAGTCTGTGGTTGATTATCTTATTTATTATAATGACTGACATATCAACAATATTTTTTTTTAAAATTCAATCCAGAATAGAACAATACAATTTAAAGCAGTCAAAAAGGAAATGTCCAACATAGGATAAAACAGTTATTTTCTCAATCTCATTAGGTAACATGACACACTTCCCCACCTTCAAAATAATTTCACTTATTTCCAAAACATTTTTGGCTTGATGTACAATACACTGGTGGCCAAGTTTAGAAAATATTAAGCATTTTAATGTTTTTGAAAGAAATCTCTTATGCTCACCAAATATTTTATTTGATACAAAAGTACAGTACAGTAAACATTGTGAAATATTATTACAATGTAAAACAGCTGTTTTCTATTTGAATATATTTTAAAAATATTATTTTATTCATGTGATCAAAGCTGAATTTTCAGCATCATTACTCCAAGTTTTCAGTGTCACATGATCCTTCAGAAATCATTCTAATACGATGATTTGATGCTCAAGAAACAGTTCTCATTATTATTATCAATGTCTGTACTCCTCCATCTTTTTCACAGCATTGAAGTAAAAGTGATCATAAAATCAGTCTTTAATAAGCCAGTCTTTGGGAATAAGCATTTTGTTCACCTTTGGGAAAAATACATAAATGAACCTAAACCTAAATTAACTTATCCTGTTCAGAACTTAGTCTTGTTTAGCCAGACCTATCCCTAGACTCTATTGCAGCTTTTCTTGACCAAGGACCACCCAAGAGGACGTTTGACTGACATGTAACGCAACCAATCACAGTTCGTTTTGTTCTGCGTCATGTTTAGGGGCGTGGTAATATATGATGTTGATGTCCCTACAATAACAGACTGGCTGCATCTAATAAATTATTCATTCAAGAACGTTAAGCAAGTTTACGGCAACGATGGAGTCGCAAACTTCAAATACTTTTGAAAATCCAGCGTTTAGTTGATCCTGGTAAGTGCTCATTGTCACAGTTGTAAGCACAATAGCATTCTTCTTCCACGAGGGGTTTTGGTGTCACGGCATTTGTTTCCAGGCGAACCGATAAAGAACACGACACTCACATCTCCCGAACATCCTGTAGAATTCAACCAATCAGATCGCGACTTTGAAACTCCTGAAGTGTTTCCAGAAAAGTGTGACATATGCATCAGTCCCCTGTTTCCTGGATGCAAACGTGTCCACCAACACAAATGTGCTCAGTTCTTCTTCAGAGAAGATCGCAGTTCCAACACTATATAAAAATATAATAGGGAGAGAGAGAGAGGAGAAAATTACACAAGCATCAAATTGTTTTTAATCTCCATCATACTATAATTCAGAATATATATATTTGTAAGTAACACCCTTTTGTCAGCACATTCAAACATTTCAGTTGAACTGTAAACTAAATTATGCCAGATTAAATTTTAATACTTACATTTCCTTAATTCTCTCCAAAAATGCTGAGATCCGTAGGCTTAACTGCAATCAGGGATTTAGGCTAGCCAATTTCAACTTGTTTGCAGTGAAGGGACAGCTGTTTGAGACAAATACACAGTAAGATACATGATGCAAGAAATCCCCATGTGATGATCTTTTTCTTTCCCTCAGTAGTTAACCTACCTGTGCGCTGATAGGCTATGCTTATTAGGCACCTTCCTGGTCAGGTCGGACTCCTTGGCCTAAAAATAGATCAAAAGAATGCAAAAATAAAAACTTAAGTTGTTTAGAATGCTTGATTTGATATGAATTAATGATTTAGTGAGTTTTACTGCAATGCTTAACTTACCTGAATAAATTAAATCTGGTGAGACTGAACATGGTGGTCGGTGGAAAATGGTCCATCTTCTGATTGGTTCATTTGCTGTGTAATAAATATTAGACATAATGCAAAGGTCACTTATTTGATATAAAGCTAGCACATGTATCGTATGCTAACAGTTACCTAGCCTGCACATCACTGGTTCAAGACAGTCTATGGTTCAAGAGCACTTATGACATATTGCTAATCATTTCAGCAAACTTTCAAATCCACTACTTACGACTACATTTTATACGTAACGTTAATCAAATTAATAAAGAGCAGACGATTTTTAAAACACCCTTACAGATAACATTTTGTGTATTGTAAATCGAGTAGCACTAAGTTAAAATCTAGGTGCGGTCACGTTTACCATTGCTTGGCGAAATTTTGCGTGTAAAATCCATTTATTAATAAAGGTCTCTTCATTATCTGGAATTTCGTGTGAAAGTGGAAAAAAATTATGCCGATTTTGAATCGGGGTTTCCACGCAAATTCGCAGCATTGATCAACATAAAGCTGCTTGGTTTAACTTAGCCGTGCTTCAGCTAACTTTAGTCGAGTTTTTTGCCCGCAAAATCTCGTCGTAACCGTAACCTAGCTTTTAAACCAGTATTAAAATAACAGTAGCAGGAAATATTGTTTTTGTAAATGAACATGAGTAAAAAAAATATAATTCAAGTTCAGCTTACCTCAAGAACCTTGAGCATCACCGGCGTGATTCGGCGCGAATCATCTCCTCCCTGGTAAAAGAGGTGGTTTTCACGAACAGTTTTGACGCGAGGGGTAGTCGATAACGAAGTGGTATACATGTTTTATTTTCAACAATATAGTAAAAACAAAATAGTTGCTGTCGTTAACAGACTTACTAACGTTACTGAACTGACTGGAACTGGATTATGTTCACTCAAAAGTCACCTTATTGGTTGGTTCAGTTCGACTAGCTAATTTAAATAACGGTCGCGTTATAAAAAAATAACACATTAAAGTGTGTAAGCACATCAGTCTACTCATATTGTGTTAAATGCTTTGAGTAAATACCCAAGTTGTGTAAACTTTAAACTACACATGGATATGTGTAAAATAGATTATTTTTTTATACACAGTTTTAGTTAATATTGACACAAAATGTGTAAATTAGAGTGTTACACATAATTTGTGTAATTTTTCTACACATTCCTTCTAAGAGTGTAGACTAATTATCAGCTAAAAAGAGTGCAAATCAAAATAAAGAATGATTTCAAATCAACTTTATAGTGGTAGTCATGGAGTTATTTAAGCCAATTATGGTTGATTGTCACAGTTTATACAATGACACAATTCTGTGCATGGTTGCTTACATCTGTCAGTGGTTGGGCTTCACCTACACAACAGAACAGGTATAAGATGGAATATGGTGGAAAAATATTTTAGTTAAAGATGGCTGTTTTTGAGCTATTTAACAAAATTATTTGTGGTCAGAACTGCAGTAGTCTTAATACAAATGTCAAGATGAAAAATGTGATTGAAAATTATCTAGTAATGTGCGCTTTCTGTGTTTATTTATCTGAATATAATTCAGTTGTTTATCTAACACAGACACGGACAGGACAACATCATATCTCTCCACACCCAAATGACTACAGAGGTGATCGTTGACAATCATCACATCAACAGTACCATGATGGAGCAGGTCAAGATCACAGAGTTGCTTAGTATCCACATCACAGATGACCCATCTTGATCTATCGACACCACCAACAGAACCTGGCCAAGAAATTCCAAAAACCTCTGCACTTCCTCCCACAGTTGAGGAAGGCTCATCTCCCAAAAATCCATCCTCTTAACTTTCTATAGGGGAATCATAGAGAGCCTCTTCCTTCCACCCCCACCCTCCAATAACCTAAGGGCAGCTGATTGACTCTTGCACAAATACACTGGTAGTTTACACTATGATGCTGCTACATTGTTTTATTTTTAAATTTGCTATGAACATTTGACCCCACTTACACTGCCTTTGCTACTTGTCATGTCATCCACTTACACAATAATACTATATTAATTAGGGATAAGGCACGATTTTCAAATATTCGATTAGCTGATTTTATTATAGAATGTGCGGGATGATTGTCTTTAAAAAATCCCCATGTTTTAGTTGTGGTTATAAGTTGCAATCCTAAATTCACATAAACTTTTTATACATTTAATAAATATATTCTTAATATTTGTTGTTTTTGTTTGTGTTTGAGCGTATATATCTCAATATTAATTTTGAGACTTGAAATGTAAACTCTCAAGGGTTGGATTTCTAAATATATGTTGGTTATGTGTCTATTCAGAATGACTTCTGAGCAGCAACCTTTTTTTTTTTTTTTTGGGTATGTCATGTATGCATCACTTGCATATCATTATTCATTCACGTGAAAACATGTTTAACAGTACCAGACATTAGGAAAATATGACATATGGATGTGCCGTTACAGTCAAGTCAAGTTTATTTATATAGCGCTTTTCACAATAGAGATTGTATCAAAGCAGCTTCACAGTATTAAATTAAAATAATACATCAATGTTTGTTTCTAGTGGAAAACGTCCACGTTTGGTAATGCTGATCAATAGTATTGTTGATTGATTAATTAAATTAAATATCCCCAACTGAGCAAGCCATAGGCAACAGTCCATTTCATTAATAAAAATAATTTGTGTGTAGGCTACATTGAACAGACTTTGCCCAACTTGTCTGGGAAAAGGGAGTTACAGGGCTTTTTACATTTGAGGCTAAACGGATAAAACACCTAATTTTTACCTCAGTATTACTGAACTACATTACTAAAATTACATTTTTAATGATTAAAGCAAAATTAAAATTTCAAGAACGCAGCTTCCTGGTCACTGACAAAGATTACTTTGCCTCCGCCGTAGAATCTGTGTTCATTATTTACATTGGTTGTCAAGGAAACGGGAGGTTTTCTAACGTTATGATTACTCCTGCTTACTTGCCGGTTTAAAAAAGTAAGAGTTTGTAAGGACATTTTGCGTCAAATGTGCAAACAACAAAGTTGGAAACAATGTCTGCAGTAGCCTACTTATACGATTTTATTACATGGCCTCAGCAAAAAAAAAACGTACACAGCTGAGAGGTAAGTATTAAATTCGTAATTTCGAGGTCCGGCCCACCGCCTACCATTTTGAGGTCTCAACCAACTGGCAGAACTCCACCCACCTCGCTCTAGCGCCCGCGCCCGCACTTCATGTGATTGGCTTACAAGTAAACAATCCCCCACGTGGGGTGCGTTCTTGTGATTGGCTAAAACAAGGGAGGTATCTGATTGGTCACAGTTTAAAAAAAGGCATTTGTGTGTCGAGCCAAGTCAGGGGAGTCTCAAAATTCACACACAAATGCAGTGAAGTTCACAGACCGCAAGCAGTTTGTAAATCAAGATTTATTTGTGTGTGCATCAGAAATACATTTCTGAATCTTGTCCTGAGCATTTGTGAATCTTGTGTGCATTTGTAAATTTTGTTTTCATTTCTGAATTGTGTGTGTATTTATGAATTTTGTGTACATTTATGAATTTTGTATGCATTTGTGAATCTTCTGTGCTTTTTAAATTCTGTGTGTGCATTTGTGAATTTTGTGCGCATTTGTGTATCCTGTGTGTGTATTTATGAATCATGTGTGTGCATTTGTGTATCCTGTGTGTGCATATGTGAATGCAGTTTGTGCATTTATCTTTATTGAGACTCTTTTAGCTCCATACAAGCCAGCCGCAAAAAAAAAAAAAAAAAAAAGAAAAAAGAAAAAAGAAAAAATGTGTGCGCCTATTACTGTGAATATGGTAATTTCAGTAACAGCAAAGAGAGATCGCGCTTTCAGAGCGCTTGATTTGCCCAGATCTAGGCTATCTATCTATCTATCTATCTATCTATCTATCTATCTATCTATCTATCTGTGAGTGACGATATAATAAGATGCCATATTTCGAGAGTTTTGGTACTTTACTCTGTTATCCTTTTAATTTACACTCACGTTGTCTTAGCAAGTTTTGTATTTGACTAATGTTTTTTTTTCTTTCTTTCTTTATAGGCCACATCTAGAGAATTTTTATGTAGAGGTTTACAACATAATTATTTGCACAAAAAAAGCAGTAAAATAAAGTACACATTTTACTGCAGCATTTTGGAGTTATGTCACATTATTTGACTACAGAGGCCTATAAATACCTCATTTCTAATAAGTAGAAAAAACTAATGTTCTGCTGAGCACACTTCAGAGCGTTAAAATGCTGAATGGTACGGCCTACGAACTCATAGACTCAGCACGCGCAATTTAAGTCCACGAGACCTAAAGTCCTCATGAAGTGCGCCATTTGGGACAGGGCCATTGGCTTCTGTGCGTCAGATGCCATGTCACTTAATGTTAAAACTGCTACTGACTGTTTCGTTACTTTCTCAGACAGGTGCTTCAAATCCCTCATGCTGGATCTGTGCCCAGTTGTTAAAAAGTCAGAATGGAAAGCAAAATATATTTTAGCGCCAGCCGCCCCTGGTTACAAATACTTAAATTCATATAACACTACTTTAACGTTACTAAAGATACATATCGAGTGACTGAAACAATGTTTGTCATTTAATAGACTTATTTGATCACACCGAGTTGACAGTTTCAGCGTTCTTGTTTGTTTTATTTTCAGGATCTGAGGTGAATTATTACCCATTGTCGCTCTCAGTGTGTCTGGTCACCCAGATATTCACACACTCATTAGACGCTTTTTACATTAAGTAAATTAAGTAAAGCACATAAACAATACCTGAGATTTTCATTGTCATATTTTGTAAGTTGATGTTCCAGTCGGGACTTCAAAGAAATAGATGGTTAGAAAAAAAACGTATGTAACATTTTTTTAACATAACGTATGTAATTTTTTTGCGTGTTGCGGCATCGCGTCTGGTTTGAACGCAGTGTAAAAACTGACAGTCAATGTAGAATGAATGTACAAATAGTTAATAAAACATTGATGTGATGGAATGGTTTTATAAAAAATTCCAGGGAAATTCTCCCTAATAAAGTTCCCACTATGTTTTACAAAAATAAAATCTCTAGCGAACGCATGCTATTTGAGCATTTGGCAAGCAAAATCTCCTTAAGTTAGACTGAATGATCAGACAGAAAGACAAATTTGAGAGTACAGTACAATAATTTAATGTTTACAGTAACACAAATGTAATAAACAATAGATCCATCAGATTCACATAAACACACTTATATTTAATTCTAGTTTTCAGTGATTTACTGCAGATTACTCAAACCAGAGTAAGTGTGTGAAGCTGTTTCATTCATGACACGACATGAACAAAAGTTCCCAATCCACGACAAAAGTAAACCTAATCCAAGCTGAACTGAGACTGTTAAACTTAAGCTCAGCTAAGACTGTTGTTTAGGAGCAAATGAAAATTAAGGCTGTAAATCATCAAAACAACATGGAATGATAAAACAACAAAAAGGCAACACGTATATTTTCTTGTATAAATGTTGACAGCACTAACATAACAGAGGAAATAACCAAAATGACAAGACACTGTTTTTAAACATTTTGTTTGATATTTTGATGTGCATTAATTGGACTCATCTTACTCTCACCTCTACAGAAAGCTAGAATTACTGGACAACATCTGTTTTATTGCCATATTGAATATTTATAATTCAGTGAAATCATTTTAGAAAGACTTAAGATGCCATATTGAATCAGACACCAATGAAAACAAGGCTGTGAGAGATATTAAACAAATTGTTCACCCAATAAAATTAGTATTTCCACAAATTAAGTGGAAAAAATGTGCAGGGGGGAAAATACAAAAAAGTGATGCTGCATTGATGTCATATTAAACTGATTAATAAAACCAACTAGAAAAATGTGTTATTACTAGTTGACAGTTGTGATGTGATATAAAAATAACTGAAATTGCAGCAGCTCCAACAGTTAATGATAGTTAGTTAGGTATCTGTATGCATTAGTTTGATATTTACTATATTTTGATAAAGATTTCATATTATTATAATATTAATATAAATATTGTGTAAATGTACTTCTGTCCCTCACAGCTTCATTTTCATTCACATCTAAACTGATAAGAGTGTAAAGCAAGAACAGTCTGCGGCTGCGCTCATCCTACACAATCTATATTATCAGATTATTATGAACTCCAATAAAGTAAATCAATAATCTCACAGATTTGCCAGATTTTACAGCGGGTGAGGATGCAGGTTTAGTTGATCACTGCTGTCTGAGAGCCCGAGCGAGTCGGCGGGAGTCAAGCGATCATTTTCTCTTGGCCTTGATCCTCTTTTTTCTCATTGGTCGGTTGAGGCTTTGGAGGGGGCGTGTCCAGCCGCGCCCAGGTTATAGGCTCCGCCTTCTTCATGACCACCTCCACTTTAGAGGCCATCATGTTAACAACACTCTTACTGATGTCAATCACCTGTCAAACACACAATCATATATCAACAAAAGACCCAAATACACTGCAAAATCATGACCTTTGAATTCTTATTTTGTCATTAATATACAGGGACAAAACCATTCAATGGATCATGTCTAATAAACACAACAGGTATTGTGCTTTTCCCCTTATTTGTGCTGGAACGTCATCTAATGGATGAAATTCACACTATAAATCATTGAATTAAAAGTGTTAAGTCTCTTTTTCACACTTTTTAGTACTAATGTAATCCAATCAAATATGGCATAAATTGTCACAGTGTTGGTTTATGTTCCCTGGTGTCCACTAGAGGTCCGCTTCCCCCATGGTGTCATTTCATTAGGAACTGCATTCCCCACAATCCTTGTCTGCACTCATCACTGTTCATTGCACCCAGCTGTTCCCCATCATGATTGTTAGTTTCTGTGTGTATAAATACCCTGCCTGTTTAGTGTTTGTTATGGAGTCCTTGTTATTGTCACACCACCTCTGAGGTCTGGTTTTGCCTGTTTATTGTTTATTGCTGTCGGAGGAGGTGGTCGAGAGGAATCCTGACACCATTCTCCACTCTGGCCCCTCTTCGACCCTGGGCTGGTGATGTCCAGCCCAGAGCTCCATCCGCCGCGGTTTCCGTCCAGCCCAGAGCCTGCACATCGCCATCAGAAACGGCGGAGGAGGAGGAAGACCTCCAGCCTCCCCAAAGACCCGGAGGTCGTCCTCGAGCAGCTCGCCCTGCCGGCGCCTCCCCAGCGACCTGACACGTCTGCCGATCCAGAGACTGTTCACGTAACGTCTGCCGATCCAGAGACTGTTCACGTCACGTCTGCCGATCCAGTGTCTCCGGACAAGATGGCCGCCGCCGAGCCTGTGTCTCCGGACAAGATGGCCGCCGCTGAGCCTGTGTCTCCGGACAAGATGGCCGCCGCCGAGCCTGTGTCTCCGGACAAGATGGCCGCTGCCGAGCCGGTGTCTGTTCCTGCGCCGGTGTCTGTTCCTGAGCCGGTGCCTGTTCCTGAGCCGGGGTCTGGTCCTGAGCCGGGGTCTGGTCCTGTTTCTGTTCCTGAGCCGATTCCTCTTCCTGAGCCGGTGTCCGTTCCTGTTCCTAAGCCGGTGTCCGCTCCTGTTCCTGTGCCATGGCCTCCCGAAGGGTCGTCTCCTCCCTGGCCTCCCGAAGGGTCGTCTCCTCCCTGGCCTCCCGAAGGGTCGTCTCCGCCCTGGCCGCCCGAGGAAAAGTCTCCGCCCTGGCCACCAGATGGATTGTCATCTTCGCCCTGGGTGCCCAAGGGGAGATCTCCGCCTGTTTTGCCCTGGCTGCCGGCTAAGCTGTCCCCCCCCCCTGTTCCTGTTCCCCTCCATGGACCTGGCCCCCCATCCCGCCCCCTGATCCTCCACCATTCCACCCCCCGCCTGGACTCTTGTTTTGTTTGCTTTTACGTCTTGGAGCATCTGGTAGCCGCTCCGTAGAGAGGGGGTGGGGGTATGTCACAGTGTTGGTTTATGTTCCCTGGTGTCCACTAGAGGTCCTCTTCCCCCACGGTGTCATTTCATTAGGAACTGCATTCCCCACAATCCTTGTCTGCACTCATCACTGTTCATTGCACCCAGCTGTTCCCCATCATGATTGTTAGTTTCTGTGTGTATAAATACCCTGCATGTTTAGTGTTTGTTATGGAGTCCTTGTTATTGTCACACCACTTCTGAGGTCTGGTTTTGCCTGTTTATTGTTTTGTGTTTTGGATTGCCTTATTTGGGTTTTGACCCTTGCCTGGACTAGTTGTGAGTACGGATTTTCCCTAATAAATACTGCATTATTATTATCTTCCCTCGTCTCCTTGAGTGTGGATCGTGACATAAATAAATGGAAGTATGAGAATTACATAGTTAAATGTAATATATATTATAAGTCATTCATTTCAAATATATATACACAATTTATATTTGTCTACCAGTGTTGTTTACTATTTAAATACTATTATTTATATATATATATATATATATATATATATATATATATATATATATCTCATTGGATGTCCCTGAATTTCCTCAAATTAAATGATAAGAAAACTGAGATATCAGTGATCGGCTCTACTGCCTCAGTCAAAAGGATGGACTAGTCCTTTGATATTGATGGAACTCATGTTAAGCCTTCGTCATCGATTCGTAACCTTGGTGTCTTATTCAATCCAACTCTATCTTTTGTCTCTCATATTTCTTCTCTTGTTAAAAACTCTTTTTTCCATCTTTGTAATATTGCTCGTCTACGATCTTCTCTCACTTTAGCTGATGCTGAAACCTTAATTCATGCATTAATCACATCACGGCTGGACTATTGCAATGCATTATTTCTTGGTCTTCCCAAAAAACTTATTGCAAGATTACTATGTTCAAAACTCTGCAGCAAAGTTCTCACCTCCACTAGGCGTTCTACTCACATTACTCCTCTGCTTCATGACCTTCACTGGCTACCTGTGGCATCACGTATCCACTTTAAGGTATTGCTTCTAACGTCCAAAGCATTAAACGGATAGTTCACTTTGAAATTAAATTTTGGTATGTTTTAGCTTACCTCAAGGGCATCCAAGATGTAGGTGTCTTTGTTTCCGCAGTAGTTTCAATTTTGATATTTTTAGGTCAAACCGTTCTTGTCTGTCAGTCATATAATGCAGGTCTATGGTCACCACCTCAAAGAGCATGCACAGAGTCCAAATTAAACAATTCCCCATCGTAAGTACACATTGATGGCCTAAGACACGAAACGAGCGGTTTGTGTGAGAAAACGAACAGTATTATAGTTCTTAGTACCATTTCTATTAGCCGTCTTACCTACAATCTCTGTTCTGTGTAAATGAGTGACGTACACGCACGAGAGATCACTTACGGCGCTTTCCGGCGCTTGCGCAGACTAAGCCAGAACGCACGCACACGTCACACACCAGGAAGCGTGCACGCCCTCAGATCACTTGTTGGTTGTGTACAAGAGGTAAAAATGATATAACTGTTCGTTTTCTCACACAAACCGCTCGTTTCATGTCTTAGGCCATCAATGTGTACTTACGATGGGGAATTGTTTAATTTGGACTTCTCTGTGCATGCTCTTTGAGGTGGTGACCATAGACCTGCATTATATGACTGACAGACAAGAACGGTTTGACCTAAAAATATCAAAATTGAAACTACTGCGGAAACAAAGACACCTACATCTTGGATGCCCTTGAGGTAAACTAAAACATACCAAAATTTAATTTCAAAGTGAACTATCCCTTTAAATGGTCTTGCTCCCAAATATCTGTCTGACCTACTCTACCCTTACCACCCTGCCCGGTCCCTTAGATCAGCTGAACTTGGTTTATTGTCTATCCCTCGTTTCCGGTTGTCTACTGTAGGTGGAAGGTCATTTAGTGTTAATGCTCTTCAATTATGGAATTCGCTACCTCTTACACTACGCAATATGTATTGTAATGTACATTAAATATATTGTAATGTACAATGTAAAGCGACCTTGAGCTATGGAAAGGCGCCATATAAATAAAACTTATTATTATTATTATTATTATTATTATAGTATTCATTGTTTTGAATTAGGTAAAAAAATAAATAATCAGCTTTCATTTTAATTTCACTTTTAGTATTTTTGCTGTGCTTTTTGTCATTTTTATTTATTTTAAACTTTAAAAAAAAAAATTCAGCTTTAGTAATTTCAGCACTTCATCTAATTTTTATATTATATTTTATTTCAGCTTTATTTCAACAACACTGTTGTCCACAAAGTAATTTTATGTACTTAAGGAATATTTTAGAATAAAAGTTTTTTAAGATCATAACAAATTCAAACTTTTCAATACAAGTGTAAAAAAACAAGTTTATCAAATTGTTATTATAGTTAACTAAAACTGAAAAAAAAAAACATCAACTGAAATCAAATGTAATATTGTAATATAAACATTACAAATATTTTTTAACTTATTGTATTTCAGCCATTTGCCAAGGCAACATTTTAGTTTAATTTGAAGTACTAAAATATCAAACTAAAACTGAAATAAAAAGTAAACAAAAAAAAAAAAATATGAAAAAAAATTAAAAATACAACAAAATGAACTAAAATTCTAAATATAAAAAATAAAAAGCTAGTTCAAAATATGAATAAATCAATAATGTTATCTCAATGACACTAAATGTGTTTTAAGGACAGATAATGGCTGGTCACTGAAACTCACCCCCCACAGGCTCATCTTCAGCTCAAACTCTTTTTCTCCATCAAAGATCAGACGCATTTTCAGCTGCCGAAAAAATCATTCATCAGACAACAAAAGTACAGACCATTAATAAATAACATCACCACACTGGACAATGGCAAAAACACATATATCACTTTAAACAGTCGAAGTCCCTCACCGAGATGCTGTTCGCTTCCACAGAACAAAGCTCAGGATTCGAGTTCTTTGCATAGATAGACATGGTCACATGACTTCCTGTCTGGTGCCAATCAAATCGACATGGAGCCACTTTGTTACCCTGCAGAGACAGAAAACACACGCGTGTTTGAGAATCATAGTATATCATGTGATATTGACCTGATGGACATGAAGCCATTGCTCGGCTCACCGTGTCTTTCCTCCACTGGTGTGATCCTTTATTACAGCCCTCCTGAGACAGGAATGAGTTAAAATCAGACGTCTTCCTCTTACAGCAGCTCCAGTACTTCATCCTGAAACCATGCATGTGCATAAAATACCGTCTAAAAAGGTGAAATAGTCGCTTTCAGCATCAGTTATAAATTCTCCTCACCCCTCGTGGAAGATGGGCACTCCGGGATGATATGAACACGTTTCTGCATCAGTCTTTGGTCCGTTGTATGTCTGATAATCATAATGGCATAATATTAGCACACATATTTCCCTTAAAAAATAGGTTAACACTACTGCATACAGAAAGGTTCCATCTGTTAACATTAAGTATATTAGTAAACGTGAACTAACAATGAAAAATACTTCTAAACCATTTATTAATTTTCATTTATAAATATGCTGATAGATCAAATAGATAAAATCTAAAATTGTATCAGTTAATATTATGTAATGTTCCTGAGCTGACATTAACTGACATTGAACAGTTGTATTTTTTAACAAAGATTAAAATAAAATACTGTGACAAATGAACAACTCAATGTTATGATGCATTTAATGATGTTTAAGAGGCCATATGATGTCTTAATTTTGGGCTCTACAAGAATAGGTTTTCATGCTTTCATGTTCAAAAAACACATTATTTCCCCATATTCTCCATAGTTGCAGCTCCTCTCTTCCCAGTCTGTCAGTAAAGCTCTGTTTAGTTCCTGTCTCTATGAAGCCCCTCCTTCTGAAAAGCACACTGTGCTCTGATTGGTCGGCTGGATCAGTGTGTTGTGATTGGTCAAGTGCTTCAAATGTGTTTGGGAAATGTCCCGCCCCTTACCATAACCACCAGTTTCAACACACTACTAACTAACTCAACCAGGCTCCGCCCCTTTATTCTGCGTACAAATTATTATAATGAGGAATATTGTGACGTGTTCATTCCTGGAAGAAACTCAAGACTACAATGGAGGCGTTTCAGTGAGTTCAGAAACAGAGACACTGATATAGAGAATAACTCCTGCTGGAGGGACTCAAACATGCTCAAACAGCAACATTACACACTAAAGAAAGATGAACATGGAAAAATCATAATAGGTCCTCTTTAACTAACTGTAAAGTTACAATAACATACAGCAGAAATGTTCTTCTAACCTTCGAGCAGCCTCCATTTTTACACGCCGTCCCAATTTTGACCTCACTTCCTTCCTCTTCTGGAGGTCAGAAAGATGCACATGTCAGGTTTTGCATGAGATGGTCAAGTAACTAAATAAATCGAGAATGAATCTAGAACCTCCTGCAAGTTTATAATGATGTAACATCACCTTTCTCTTGGAGCTGAGCGGCGTCTGCGAGTCTGAGTTTCTCGAGCGTCTGGTTCAGAGACGGGGAGACTTTCCTCTGCAGCTCCACCAGTGGCTCCTCAGCACTGAAACAACATTTATAAAGCGCTTTATACAATACAGATCCTTTCAAAGCAGCTTTAGCAGCCATTATAGCGATGATGAAGACGATGATGAAGAGGAGGAAGAGTTACCTGGGTCTCTGGATGGACTCCAGTGGTTTGGGGGCCTGGATGATATACTCATTAAACCTGGGCTTCAGATCCTCCAGCTCTTTCTTCTCTCCTGAGACCTTCACGTCTGGTTTCACGGGTTCAAGCGGCTTCTCGCTGTTATGAGGACCTTTAGTGCAGCCCTGACAGAGAACGAGCCATAAAACAGGAGACATTTGCATGCATTTGCTTTATCTCAGTGACAGAATTCATGGATATCGAAGAGATAAAGGAATTTTACATGGTTCTGATATCGGTTAGCAGCTGAGAGTGAGAATTTGAGCACACCAATGCAAAACAGAAAACAGTTGTTCTCTCTCTTTTCTTCTGAAGAAGCACGCTGTGTTTAGACACCATCGAACACAAAAACACATTTATTTGCGTGTAAAATGTTCTGCTGAGATCTGAGAATGAGACACTTACCGCAATACTAAGAAAATCCGAGAAGTCTGTTGTCCGTCTCTTACAACACGACCAACCCTGAAGAAAGCAAGAGATAAAGAAAGAAAGAGGGTTCGTTGGAATGTCTTTTAAAGGGAAAAACATGCATTATTGCTCCCAGAACAATACAAAAACATTTCTCAGAAGACTGACACCAATAAGTACCAATAAACAGTACAAAATAAAAGCTACGTGCACTTAAAGGAACACTCCACCATTTTTTGAAATAGGGCTTATTCGCCGTCTTTCCTACATTTAGATAGGTGGGCAAACGCATTTTTGTCTCAGTGCATGCATTGTTTTATTTTGGAAGCGCCACCGCTAGCTTAGCTTAGCATAGTGAATGGAATCCTTTGTTGCCAGCTAGCATGTCATGAGTAAAAGTGATAAAAAAAAAAAAAAAAAAAGATTTACTTCTTGTGGCCTGCGTATTCACAACAAGTACAAATAGCAATGCAGATTAAGACTAGGCGATTTCCTAGACAGATATTGACTTCGGACTATATTGGGGTGAAGCACAGGCGAAGCACTGCAACTTGGGCGCAGTGAGACTTCCAGAGGTAGTGGAAAACACATTCGGTCGGATCTCCGTCTACTGATCTAATGCTTAAACATTATGGGAAGAGATTTAGCAGACAGGATTTAAACTTTGTCATCTGAAGACCCAAGATTGTTTTGACGATGAAAAACTCAAGCACAATGTTCTCTCACCATTCCTGATATCTAACACACTCTCACAGCGTTCGGCTGATCTCGTGTCTGTCAGAGCAGAAATTACAGTATGTTCTGTGTGTTTTTCCGTCGTCTCCGGTCTTGCTTCATATGTAAATTGCATGAGCTTATTCTGTCAATTAGATCGAAAGATCTGAATAAACCCTCCCCTCGAAGAAATCAGGACAGAAGTGGTTTAAAGTGGACAAAAGTGACTTATTAAAACACCAGGTGTAAACGGGAATGTGTCTCCCTCGTCTACTTGTGATCCGATTGACCAAAACGCATCTTAATTCCAGGTGTAAACACGGCCTAGAATGAAAAGAATAAATACTTCATATATCCACGATCTTCAGACACTCACCTTCAGAGCATCATGAAACACAGGAACTCCAGGATGGTACGTACACGCATCTGCAAAACATATCAGTCATGAAACTCTAGTCTAGAGGGGTGCAGGCTGATGGTCTTTTACATGCAATCTTCAAGCAGTCATTACTGCATGGCAAAAGCTGATTGGCTTCTGCTGATCCTGTAGCCAATGAGATCGCTTGCTCAACATTTAAAAAGTCTGGTAGTTTGTTTGCTGTAAGCTGAAGTTCCTCTCCACCTCCCCAGCTCCACCTGCCTAGATCTGCTACAGGATTTATGTATATTATTTATGCAGCAGCCGCATATCTTACATGATCTGTGTATCTATTAGCAGTAGCGAGTCCATACTTGCTCTGTAACAGTAATAACCAACAGCAGTGTAGCAGATCTAATCTGCCAAGACCAAATACATTAACATTACCATATTCAATAACATGCTAAAACTATTCAAGAGTTGTCATGATTGAAATTATTTTACACTTAAAATCACGTGTAACATTATTATCCAATCACTTATTTTAACATTTGTGAATCATTAGATCATTAGTAGTGGCAGTAGTGTATTATTAATTATTTTTTTTACATTACTGTTTTTATTAAATTAATTTTTTTTTTTTTTTTTCTTAAATACATTTTTCTTGAATCAGAGTAGCTGAACCTGAATGAGGGAGCAAAATAAATGTAAAACAATGTTTCAAGGATTTGTTTTTTACCATTTTTTTTTTTTTTTCAGGAAAGTTCAGGAAAAAAGCAAGTAAGCTATAATTAGACAAACTTGGGTAACACTTAAAATAATATTAACTAACATTATATGCATGTTTGTCAAGCAGTGTCAGTGTTGCATGTGATCACAAATATCAGTTTAATATATGTATAATTATTATATAATAATAATAAATAGATAATTCAAATAAAATATTAAATTTAAAATGATTTGTAAGTTTATGCTTCAAATATGTAATGTTTCAGGAAAAAATATGGCAAATATATGAAGTTATGTGGCATTTTCCTTTGATCTTTTATACATTAAATAATGTTTGGTGATGTTTTATTATAATGTAAGAGCCCTTGATAAGGACAGTAAGTTACATAATTCATTGAGCTCTAGTAGTATGCAGTGCTGTCCAGTTCACTAACACACTTACATGCATTATATTCTACAAAGCAAGCCTTATATTTCAATTAACAACACTGCATATTTCTGACTCCGTTGTGTTTCTTACAGAAACCAGAGCCATGCATGCTAATAATAGACAGCGCGGTACACAAAAAATAAGTAACACTTTAGATTGTGAATAAACTTTGTAACTATTAGTGTAACAAACACTCACCCTCCGGATTGATTTCTGGATCAAATCGCTGCCCGCAGCCTTTATTATAACACAGCACAGACATTGCGGACGGTTCACGATACAGATGAAGTATTCACAACTCGTAATAACAGTTTTTTTAGTCTTTTATTGCACTGAATGTTCGGTTTAGATGTCTGGAGCGCGCGTGTATATTGTGCCTCGCGCTGGATTTTTCCTCTGCCGGAAACTCGCGACGCGTTCGGGAAAATTCGCGAACTTTTCTGACACTCGACTGCAGAAACGGAAATAAGTGGGTATACCGGTACCCATATTTCTATAGAACGGCGGTCAGAATTAATTTACATGTGATAAATGTGGTGGGTCTATTAATTTTATTTTTATATTATGACGATTCGCTGTGTATTTTTAATTTAATGGCTTTTAGGGTTTCTCGTTGTCATCATTTAATGTAAATTATTGTCCTGCTGATATTGGTGTTGTCACGTGGCAGCTGCTACTTTTCTCAGCGCTCGTCAGGATGAGCAAATCACAGTCGATCACGATTACTATAGAAGTTGTTTTATAAAATTAATTTTCTAAAAAAAAAGTGCTGTGACGGATTTACATTTCTATCAAAGATACCAATTCTTGGAAATCAATACATTTAAACTTTTAAGCTTTCTAGTGTACAGGTGTCTCTAATAAAGGAAATTAATGTCTTGAGATTTTAATGTTTGGATGGAGGATTCGTGTTTCTGGGCCGCCAAACGCCCCCTGGAGGAAAATAATTTTATGTCCAACGAGAAACAATTATTACCTCTAGAATTTTCCGCGATACACCCGAACCAGCACATGGCAGCGACTCGTGCAACATCGGCAAAGCTCGGGAAAACGGTCTCTAGATGTGGTTCAGGTTCCCCTTTTAATCCAAGCACCAACAATAATTGTGTGTATATATATTAGGAATACATCACTAATATGTAATTTAATGCACCTTATCACTACAAATATGCTAATATGCTTACTTAAATGTGATAAGCAGGTAAAGTTTTATTTAAAAAAAAAAATCATGAGAAAAATAGAATTTGGTGATAAAAATATTAAAAGAGACATAGCTTCTGTGCATTTTTAACTTTTGGGGAATTAAAAAAAAATACATGCATATATATTTCCCCCCTCAAAAAACAGTTACATTGTTATGTTATATTTTATATACACACATACAGATGGCTATTGCTGTATAACCTTTACATTAGATATTGACTTTAAATATTTAGAAATATTTGACATGGTAAGAAATACCACTACTCCACCATTCCAAGAGACATTTTATTATACGTTACTCAATGACACAATGGTAATAAAGGCACAAAAATCAACGTAAATCAACAAACCATGGCTTTCCAACCCAGATTTTCAGTCACACTACCCTTAAAAAAAAAAAAAAAAAAAAAGAGGGAAAAAAAAGAAAAGTGGCAAATTAAATAATATTGTTGCTCAGATTCATTCAGATGTCAGTGTATCCAAGCAAACTGGACTATTTGAACATATTCTGGATCAGTAACTACATGATTTCTTACTAAAGAGTAAATCTGAAGCATAAACAAAATCCATTAATATTTGGTGATTACAAACCTGAAAAACAACATGAATAAAAACAAGCATCAGAACACTGTCTAGTCAGGATAATAAATTCTAGTTCTGCATGTTACACACAGCCAGATCACTGAATAATGCGTTTACTAGAGTTTGCGTTGGGTGCTGGTGACTCTGCAAACCAGCCGTTGTTGATAAACTGCACGTCCAGTTCTTCAGCCCCTTGTGCACTTTAATGACATTAGTGCTATTATTATCTGTTCTCATACTGACACAAACAAGCAAACTAATGTTCTCTGCTCAGCACCAAATAGAAGGAACAGCTCACCCAACAAATACAGGATTAAAGGCACACTATGTAAGTTTTCACCACTAGAGGTCGTTTAATCAAAACAAAGGCGTGGCTTGATGACGCCTTGATTTCGTGGATTCATGGGAGTTGTTGTCTTCACCTCTACAGCCAGTGGAGAATACGACGGGACTCGGGCCGAAATCATATTCACGGATGACCGGTAATGTATTGAAGATTTATTTGCGTTGGAGCGACTGCTAATGAGAGACGAGCGGCTCGAGAGCAGTGGAGCTTTTATTATCCAACAGACGCCTCCGCTTCTTCTGGTCATGCGTATGTGGGATAACGCAGCACTGTTTTATCATATTAGATACATTTGAGTGTGTTGAAAGTTGTTATGCTACTCTGTGCGTTCACTCGGCGGCTACTATACGAGACACTTGTTACACACTGCAGTGAGCTAGATCGATATTAAACATGGTAAAGATGGTACTCGCGGTAAATCAAGAAAACAAGATTTAAACAAAAAGACTGCCTGTGTTGAGCTGTATAACAATTAGTTCTCTGTCGATGAATGCATCCAAACAGTTGCTCACCTGTCTAATAAAACACAATATATTAAAGCGCCTTTGGTGTTCCCATGGTTTCTACAAACTAAAACCAGAAATCGAGGGTAAAGCGGGTATGATGCCATTGATAGGCGACACACGGTTAAAACTGCTTATTTCACTGGATTTAAACATTCTTAGAAACATTTGGGATAATGCAAGTGCACAGATCAGCAAAATATATAACATTGTTCTAGTGGTTTTGGGATATTCTGATCCAAAAATCGTACATAGTGTGCCTTTAAATCACCCGTATTCGCAAATTACACACACTGTCATTCAATCCCATGCTTTACCTCAGAAACAAAAAATGGAGTGTTTTATCACTGTCATCCCGTTCAATGAAAGCAGCAGTGACTTAAATCTGTACACATGTTTGGGTGAACTATCCCTTAGACCAGATTGATTTCCATGGGACGCTGCTTTTAGTTTAGTGTTCCACAGTCCCGCTTGAGAGATTAATCCATCTTCTACTATTTCCACTCATCTTTCCACTTTGCCTTCCTCCAGTTCCACCATGCACAACTCCAGGTTTCTTCGCCTGTCGGGGTGGATGTTTTCCTTCATCTTTTTGTTGATGTATTTGACCAAGTCCTCCGTGCCTTTGGCTTTGGGATGATAGTGACCGAGCACGTATCCACGGAGGTTATCCTCAGTTCCTGGAGTCACCAATCCGATCAAAAAGCGGAGAAACATGTCCAGATGTCCGTTCTGAGAAGCCAACATGCGGTCGATGGCGGGACGGTACATCTCTATCACGGGGCGATCCTTGCCTGTTGTACCCTGTAACCAAGACTTTTGGCTCGATACAAACACGTTCTTCGCGTGTTTCCTAAACGCCACGTACACGTACATGGCAGCCATGTACTCCTGTATGGTAACGTGCACGAACTTGAAGACCCACGTCTCTACGTCTTCGCTCGCCCGCCTGACTTCGGTGGTTAACTCATCACGAGTGCGCAAATCTTCATAGGTCAGGTTAACATTTCTCAAATCAGCCACGGTAAACTCGTCTCGTCCATCTTGAATCATCCGATACGCCATCTTCCCCATCAGCTCTATAAACGCCTTATCTTCATCCTTCCACTTTTGCGCCTCCACGTTACAGCCGCGATACTTCTCGAACGAGCGGTTCATTTGGACGACGACGTACTGCGAATAAAACGCCGTGATGCCAGGTGGTTGTTTGCCGTAGTCGGGATCTCGAAACGCCCGTTCGAAGATAAACGCCACCATCCAGCTGAAGAGAGGAAGATGGCAGATGATTTCAAGAGCTTTGGAGCGTTTCATTTGGTTATAAACCTTCCTACCGAGGTCGGCTGGGTCGGTGGTTCTCTTGGTAAAGTACTCTTCTTTGTTTTGATCCGTGAATCCTCTCAACTCTACAAACCTGTCGATTAAATTAGGAGGGATTCTGTGTGCAGCGGAGACGTGGCTGGTGATCCAAACACAAGCGTTAGGAAGCAATGTGCCTTTGATTAAGCTCGTGAGAAGGGCATCAAGTGGCGCTTTCTCCCTGGCGCTCGTTATAGTTTTGTTGTTTTCGAAGTCCAGTCGATGACGGCAAACTTCTAACGCATCAATAATGAAGAGACACAAGCAATCTTCCTTCTCGATGAATCTGATTTCCTCGGCTTCGGCGAAGTAGCGTGAGAGCGTCTCTAGGAAGCTCAGGTCTCCACCTTTCGCAACGTGCAACTCCTTCGCCGGAATTGGGAACACTAATTGAAAATCCTGATTGTTTTTGTCCTCCATCCAATCCACGATGAACTTACTCGCGGCCACCGTTAGACCGCAGGCAGGGATTCCCGTCATCATGACCGTACGTATTGGTTTGTGCTCGGGAGGAAGGGGGCGGAAGATGTCGGCGGCCCTGATTGCCGTCTCCTCGACTGTAAACGGGATCCCTCGGACTTCGTTCTCAGGGTTGACGGGGTCCCTTCTGCCCCTGATGACGGTTACGGGTTCGACGTAGACGTCACTGATGTAGCGCTGCTGACCTGGACGACATCGACCCTCGTAAAGAGAGTAATAGCGCCTGTCGTGGGCTATTCTCAGATCATACTGTAACAAGGCTGCGAAGAAACAAAACAGAATTTATTACGCTTTTTAACGTGCAAGGTTTATTTTATAACACATTCTACACTGAACTAATTAGCCATTATTCAAAAATGAAAGGAACAGTTCACTCAAAAGTGATAATTTATTGTGAATTAACTAGAACTTACTGTACTGATTACTCTTTTCTGTATATGTTTAATCAATATCGTGAGTCAGAAGTAAAAATAAATAAATTTACACTACCAATCAAACTTTTTGGGTCAGTATGATTTTTTTTTTCCTAAAGAAACTAATACTGTTATTCAGCAAGGATGCATTAAACTGATCAGAAGTGACAGTAAATACATTTATTATGTTAAAATATTTTTATTTCAAATAAATGCTGCTCTTTTGAACTTTGATCAATCCTGGAAAAAAAAAAATTCAGTTTCCGCTGCTTCAGATTTCTGTGGAAACTGTTTAACACTGATGATGGAAATGTTTCTCGAGCAGCAAATCAGCTTATTAGAATGATTTCTAAAAGGATCATGTGACACTGAAGACTGGAGTAATTATGTTGAATATTCAGCTTTGATCACAGGAATAAAATATATTAACAGAAAACAAGTACTTTAAACTAATACTTAACAATTAGGGCTGTCAATAGATTACAATTTAAAAAAATAAAATAAAAATTCACAATTAACATTCATTTAGCAAAGTACACCAGATTAAAGAAAGATTCTCACAAAACTGTATTCTCTGCAAGGTTTTTTCAAGATAAATTTCAGTGTTTTCCAAAAAAGGACACTTGGGGAATCCATATAATTCAGAAATGTATGCACACATGAAAATAAAAAAAAATAAAAACATTACAGAAAAAAAATTTAAGCAGGTGTACAGTGCAACAGCAAAGACCTTATTTACATGTTAGATAAGTCATGTTGTGATACAGAACAAGAAAAAACCTAAACCAACCTTATTTACTTACTGCATAAATACCTACAGTATAAGAATCGATTCAGAATTACTAAACAGCAACACACGACAAATCAAATGATTATCTTGAATGTGTGTGAAAGCAACGTTATGTGTACTGAAATTTGACTGTGCATTAATTTATATCAGTGTCGAGAATGCACAAACTGTCAGTTTGCTCATTAATATAAAGGACTCATGTGTGCTTGCTGTACGACACCGCAATCTTTACCTGGATGACAATCCTCATCCATCAAAACTTTACTAGCGAGATGCTGGATTGCTTTATCCAGCAAGGAAACGTAAAATAATGGATTATTTCCTTCAGCAGAGACACTTCAGATGTGCACAGTTCGCCATGATTTTGAATTGCTTTAAATATAATTGGAATCAATTCAAAAAGGTTACATAAAATTGTTATCAGACTCCTAAATTATATTAAAAATTTGGATTTAGGTTTATCGGCCAATATATCAGTTATTGGCCAAAATTCATATTGGTGCATCCCTACTAACTGCGTGACAAATTACATTAATGGTGCAATTTCATGTGCTTCAATAATTTATTTGCATTAAATCAATACATTAAGGATTTTGAATTAATCGTGTTAACATTGACAGCCCTAAATTACTTTTTTTACTGTTTTGATCAAAGAAATATATAATTTTTTTTATAAATATTTTATAAATATATATATAAAAATTTTTATATATATTTATTTATATATATATATATATATAATATATATATATATAATAATATATATATATATATATATATATATATATATATATATATATATATATATATATATATATATATATATATATATACAATAAAATGATAAATATAAATATGTTTGAATACACCTAAAGCTCTAAAGTTTGAATATCAAACAGTTTACTTTTTGGGGGCAACTGTTCCTTGAGCATCTATCAGGTGACGTGTGAAAGCTGCTGTACCTCGTCTACAGGTCTTCCTCAGGGTTTGGGCCAAATCGTCCCTTCTGATGTTCTGGAGGTTTCGTACAGTGAGATGGAGAGCCTCTCCCAGCTTACAGATCTCGATCATTTTATCAGCCACATCCAGCGCGTCAGTAAGATCCGCAATCATCGAGTAGTTCTTCTTGAAGTTGCAGTGACTGCTCAGACTACGCTTAAAATACGACATCTCTGATGGACGGAGCTGACCAAGACTGTTCACCATGGCCTGAACGAGACAAAAGACACATCTGTAATATTTATCTGAATATAGTGCAAGAAAGTGTAACCCCTGTGCAACAATATAAAAAAAAAAAAAAAAAAAAAAAAAAAAAAAAAAAAAAAAAAAAAAAAAAAAAGTTACTCAGAGGTCCTCAGAAAACTGTCATAAAAATGTAAAGCTTTGGAGCAGACTCAAGTTTGATCTCATTTTAAAGACCGTTGGCCAATTTTAGTTTGTTAGTAAAACAAAAAAGTATAAAAACTGGGGGAAAAAAAGAAAGTTATAACTGTTGAAAAGTTGAATGGTTTTGTCCCTGTATATTAAATTAATGACAAAAGACTAAAATCATGAACTTTGAATTCCTCTCCAGTGTATTTGGATCATTTCCCAGAAAAAAAAGAGGAGGAAGCGGAACTAGGCTATGCTTGGGAAAAGAATCCAACTTGGCATGACAACTTTGCAAATGGAGCTTGAGGCAAGTAGATATAAGTTTTAGCGTCATGTTGGATTGATCAATACGCCATTTCATGTTGCATTTTTGATGGTTAGTCAGTAGACGTAGGTCGTAGCAGCAAACACACACAGATGATCATGATAAATGATCGCAGGCTATCTTTGGTTGCAAGACCATGACAACAGCCGTCTTTGAACCACTCTTGCTGTACAACGTAGGACCACCATTTAAGAGTTGGATTAATCACACTTTACATGTAATCGCACTTAAATCGAGTTGGCTTACAGCGATTTTGAAATCACAAAGGCTGCGATTATTTTTTATGCACAGCTTGCCATTGATGTACGGCTATGTAAACGCTGCTTCATCTGAAAGCACTGAGTTTGAGTCGCTTATAACGTGCATTTGAAAAAGCAACATCTTTCCAAACATGAGAAGCATTTATGAACCTCTTTCCAACAAAAGACAACATTTAATAACATGGTTTTACTCCAAACTCACTTCATAACGACAGCTGAGCTCCTCCTTCTGTGAGATGATGTGCCTTCTTACACAGAATAAGGCAATCGTGTGTTTATTAGTCATGTTTAATCAAAGCGTTTCAATCTTCTGTTTATTCAGCTACAGATAGTATGATGGCGATAGGGATTTCCTGGAATGATGTGTGTTATCGTTCTTCTGCGGTGGGACAAATTTAGATAGAGTGAGTGAGTGAGTGAGTGAGTGAGTGAGTGGCCCTCTGGCTTTCAGATCGAGCAGCATTTACTACCGATCACAGAGCCGTACTTCACTGACAAGCTGCACATAAAATAATCACAGCCTTTACCAGATCACGTGCGGTTTCATTTCGATCAATTGTACAGCCCTAATTAGGAGGAAACAAAACAGCAGAATCAAAAACAGCTACTGACCGTTAGAATGTGGCGCAGGGTGAGGGAGCTGTGAGTGTGTCGAAACTGCAGACCGGCACCCTCCGGAGGAGTCGGCGGAGGCTCCTTCGGTTCATCAAAATGTACAACAATTTCATCGAAATCATAAGCCGGCTCCTCGCTCCGCTCCTCCTGCACCTCCATTGCAGCACTTTCATTGGGCTGTTCCTGCAGGTCTGTCTCGCCCATCTCTCGGTCATACAGCTCTTCATTCAGCGTTCTGTTTGTCCTCACGTCGCTCCGCACCTCAGACTGCTCCACGGCCATGGGCTCTCTGTTAATGACAATGAAGTGAGTCCTTTGAGCATAGGTAAACTATTCATTTAGATGCATGAGTGTTGTGGATGTAGTTACTCGTGTCTTGGAGGAGAGGCTTCTTTGTACACGATGGACTGCTGTCGCAGAAACAGTCCATCTTGGTATATGCTGGACTGATTTGTGTGTGTTCGTTCAGTAATCGCAGTCTCTGGAGATCCTGAGCGGTAAAGCCTGACCCTGTACAACATAAATATATATAAATGATATAAATACATAAATGGACTATGAAATGATTCACATTTGTGTCCACAACATTAGTAGTACACTAAAATTAAACTTTACTAAAACATACAGTACTGCTCAAGTTTGGAAACATTTTTAAAGTTTTTGAAATAACTCTTTCATGCTCAAGGCCAGCATTTATTTGATAAAATACAGTAAAAACAGTAATATTGTGAAATATTACCACAATTTAAAATAATGGTTTTCCATTTTAATATACTTTAAAATTTAATTTCTGTGATCAATCATTACTCATCTTCAGTGTCACATGATCCTTCAGAAATCAGTATAATATGATGATTTATCAATGTTTTTTTAGAACCTGTGACACTTTTTAACTTTTATTCATCAATAAATCCTGAAAAAACAACAGCATTTATTAAAATGGAAACCTTTTCTAACAATATAAATCTTTACCATCACTTTTTATCAAGAAGGATCATGTGACACTGAAGACTGGAGAAATGATGCTGAAAATTTATAATGATGAACATTTTTAATTACATCAGGATAATTGATCTCCCTGTCACACCTATTAACCTCAAAACAAAAATGAACCAACAATTTAAAATGATAAAATTAAAAAGTGACATGAGTTCTCCTGTAGCATCTTCAAAAGTTGACAAGATCCAACCTTATTTGATATAAATAACTTGTAGTTTCTATGAGTTTTGACATGATTAATCAAACATAACATTCACTCCATCACTTAAAACTGTTTTATTACTATTATTCATAGAATGAGACTAAGATGCTTTTTGTTTTGCTCAAATTGATTCTTTGTGATGTTAAGTTGTATATTACTGTACTTTGTTTCTGCGTGTTTGAGCGGAGGTTCAAAGTCATCTTCATCCTCCTCATCATCATCATCGCTATGCATGGAGCCATAACTGCTGGGCGGCCGGCCCGTCATGACCCTTAAAAACAAATGTTCACGTCAACGTTAAAGCAAACAAAATGACAGCAGCTTGAAACAGCATGTGAGAAGTCATCGGAAAAAGCTCCACAACATACTTTTGCACATGCATAACCGATACCTGTAATTCAGAGGCCAAAATTAAAAGCTTAATTAAAACACTCAAAAACACTCTGATGGCTGAACCTTTTCTGTAATTAAATGTACATAAGAATCAAAGCAACTCATGTGTGAACCAACCTGACTGTCCTCTAAATGTCTGAACCTGCAAAGACTCTGCTTCTTTAAACGCAGATTATATTTCAAGCCAAAAAAATAAATTCCAACTAAGTGGCTTGTTATTTGATCAGTCACTAACACACATGCTGGTGGGAATGAAGCGACAATCCTGATGATGATCTTTGAACAGAAACATCAGGTGAGAAAGTATCTTCTCATATTTCCAATTCCCAACAATAAACAAGTTTGCTTGTCAGTTTTAAAAGGAATTACACAATTTGCACCAAAATGTCAAGATATAAATGTGAGAACACTAAAGAAATGTTTGAATGATGAAATACAGAAACAAGTGTAAATACATAAAACAATCATATTGATCAACAGATACTAGCTCAGATTAATCTCACCTGTCCTAAGAGTCTAAGACATTAAAGATCTCTGCAGTTGTGTGACGATTTAGATGCAATCCTAAACCATTACACCCCATTTACAGATATATTTATTAATATATATATATATATATATATATATATATATATATATATATATATATATATATATATATATATATATATATATATATAGTGTCACTTATCAGTTATCAGTTTGCATAAACATACTGTAGCTGCTATATTACGCATGGTAGTCTTTTAAATATCTATTCCGGAAACACTTACTTTTCGGTCCACATACCTTTTTATGTGGGTGACTTACAGGTATGACAAGTTTTAAGGACAACAATTGATCAGTTACTTTATGATTTTAGGTTATTATTCGCTCTGCAGATCCGGTCTGGGGCAATTCCACGCAAAAATGTCACATCCATAACGCCAACACAATACCAAGGCATTGTGTTGGTGTTATGGATGTGACAGTTTTGTACGGAATGGCCCTCTGACTACTAGAGGGACAAGTAACCGAACTAGACCTGATTTGGCAGAACTAAGAAAAACAGGCCGGTTGAACCAGACTGGAATGAGAAAAGCCAAACATTCTTCACACACTTACCTATCCACTTCAGAATCACTGTATTCACTCATGATGGCCCTTATGTAAAGTCCTTACACACGGTTACAGCACAGCTCCTGCTTCAAACACAGCACATGGAAACTCCTTTATAGCCGAAAAGGGAAATCAGTCTTCGCCATATTTTGGAGTTATACAATTCAAATAAAGCGACAAAGACACTTACCGAAAACCTGTATGAAGCGACAAAAACGCACCCGAAACATCCAGGAAGCGATCGGGCGTTAAACTGAAGTCATGTTGTTGATTATTTCGCTGTCAAAATGAGTTTGAAACTTCGACAGAAATGTCTTCCGTCAATCCTCCACGGGCTCGCGCATAGCAGTCTCTTCCGCCTTTCCTGTCGGTGACGTCAGTACTTTCGGTTTAGTGACGTCGCGCTGTACGCATGTGCGCATCGACCGAGAGGAAAACCTTGAGGATGAGAACAGTTCATTTCTGCATAGTCTTTGAAGAGGGTTTATTTAACGATAATAATAATAAATAAAAAAAAGTTACACATTTTAGTTTTATGTTTATTATAATAAAGCTTTACAAAAAAGTACTACTGCCGTGTGATACAGTGATCAACCTATCATAACATTGTACAGATATATAACACCATGCTTTTAAATAGCGGCATTTTAATTATAACTTAGATGTAACATTTAAATGCAGAAAGACAGAAAGATAAACATAAAAAAATAAAGACAGACGGGCGGAAAAGACACATAAAGACAAACATAGACAGACATAATGCAGACATGGAAAGAAAGAAAGACTAAAAGACAGACCAGACGAAAAGACAGACAGAAATATGTTAATACAGACATGGAAAGAAAGAAAGAGACAAAAAGAGACAGATGAAAAGACAGACAGACGAAAAGAAAGACAGAAATGCTAATGCAGACATGGAAAGAAAGAAAGAAAGACAGACAAAAAGACAGACAGACGAAAAGACAGACAGAAATGTTAATGCAGACATGGAAAGAAAGAAAGACTAAAAGACAGACAGACGAAAAGAAAGACAAATGTTAATGCAGACATGGAAAGAAAGAAAGACTAAAAGAAAGACAGACGAAAAGAAAGACAAATGCTAATGCAGACATGGAAAGAAAGAAAGACGAAAAGACAGACAGACGAAAAGACAGACAGAAATGTTAATGCAGACATGGAAAGAAAGAAAGACGAAAAGACAGACAGACGAAAAGACAGACAGAAATGTTAATGCAGACATGGAAAGAAAGAAAGACGAAAAGACAGACAGACGAAAAGACAGACAGAAATGTTAATGCAGACATGGAAAGAAAGAAAGACTAAAAGACAGACAGACGAAAAGAAAGACAGAAATGTTAATGCAGACATGGAAAGAAAGAAAGACTAAAAGACAGACAGACGAAAAGAAAGACAGAAATGCTAATGCAGACATGGAAAGAAAGAAAGACTAAAAGACAGACAGACGAAAAGAAAGACAGAAATGTTAATGCAGACATGGAAAGAAAGAAAGACAAAAAGACAGACAGACGAAAAGAAAGACAGAAATGTTAATGCAGACATGGAAAGAAAGAAAGACAAAAAGACAGACAGACGAAAAGACAGACAGAAATGTTAATGCAGACATGGAAAGAAAGAAAGACTAAAAGAAAGAGACGAAAAGAAAGACAAATGTTAATGCAGACATGGAAAGAAAGAAAGACTAAAAGAAAGAGACGAAAAGAAAGACAGAAATGTTAATGCAGACATGGAAAGAAAGAAAGACTAAAAGACAGACAGACGAAAAGAAAGACAGAAATGCTAATGCAGACATGGAAAGAAAGAAAGAAAGAAAGAAAGACAGACAGACGAAAAGAAAGACAGAAATATGTTAATACAGACATGGAAATAAAGAGACAGACAGACAGACAGAAAGACAGACACTACACAAACTAAATGCATCTGTAAGACGTTATCTCTATAAAAGGCTGATAGCAAAGTCCTTTATATAAAGTCTTTGCTAAATAATGACCTGCTGATTTTTTTGGAATGTTAACAGTAAAAAATGAACCCTTAAAAACACCACTACAAAATTAAAATTAATACAAATAATTTTATTTCAAAAACATTGCAAAACAAATTCAAATCTATAAAGTGAACAGAAGACAAACAAACAAGAAAATGGCCAATAAAAATAAGTCGAGGATTTGTTCACAAATGATCCTGGAGTTCACCTGAGGAGAGAGAAGTGGTTTCAGAAAGCTCATTAAACACAATTAAAGTGGCATTGCCTCATAACAGCAGATACATACAGTCAAACGCTTCAGGAGAGACGGTCGGCACAGTTACTTCTATTTGCTCTCCCTAAACACACACAAAATACTTTTCTTAACCTACACTTAAATATTGGGCTCATTAACCATGAGTGAGTCTAAGGGGCCGTTTACACGACACCGTTTAACTAAAAACATGAAAGAAAAAAAAAAGTGATGCGTTTTGCCCGTTTGTTTACACGACAACGGCGTTTTGGGGAGCCTGAAAAAGCAAAGTTTTGAAACTTTGAAACGTTTTTGAAAACAGTCTCAGTGTAAACTAGCCTGGGAAAACTTCCAGCAAATTTAGATTTGCTCTGCAAGTAGTCTGGCAAAGAGCCCATTCAAGCCGATTTCTAATCCGTCGAAATCGCGGCACCAATCAGAAACGTTGAGGCGGGCTTTACACGATGACGATCGCTCTGATTGGTTTTAGGTCTATCCAATTGCGCCGAGAGGCATTTGAGCGACGTCCGTTTGTGAAGCTCACCAACTTTTAAATGCATTATTATATTCAAATTGCAAACACATGAGGACAGTCTCCATGAAAGACCCACTGGCAGATGAACGTGCTACTACATTTCTCTCTGAAACGATAGGAAATTAAATTAGATTTAATAGAGGATTTTAACTGTGACAAGAAGATTGACAGGGCAGTTTACGTGACAGGACACACGCGACAGATCCGTCCGATAAAGATGACGAAGTAGTATGTCCCAAAGCTTGCCTACTTTTTTGCTACACATTCAAAAGTAAATACCTTTTCTTCACAAAAAGAGTACATACTTTTATGGCGTAGTGTAACTTAGGACGCAGCATATGGCTGTACACGATGACGATCGCTCTGATTGGTTTTAGGTCTATCCAGTTGCGCCCAGAGGCATTTGAGCGACGTCCGTTGGTGACGCCCCTTTGGAAATGAGTTATTAATGAAGCTTTGCCAGACCATAACTCAGTTACTACTGAAGTGGTCGGGTTTTAACCAGGCTAGGTGTAAACAACAAAAACGCGAATCTCTGAAGACGATGAAGTCATGCACATGCGCATTACATGTTCAGTCTATAGGGTTTCATCGCCATCTAATGGCCTGGCAGCAGAATACAGCGTTTTTAGTCGTTTTTGTGGATCCGTGTGAATGGGGATCGTTGTCTGTACGTGGAAAAACTCACAGGAAAAACTTCTGTTTTAAGCTTATCGTTGTCGTGTAAATGTACCCTAAATCCAATCAAACAAGAGCTCCCAGCTCAACTGAAGTCTCATGAACAATTTTCCCCAACTCTAGTGGTTTGTACCTGTTTGGCATTGGAGGTTTTGGAAGACTTGTTGCGGGGCCGTTTTCTCAGGCCCCCACTGGCTCCCGGGGGGGTTTTGCAGGAGTCTTCACGGAGCCTGAGGCCTCGCAGAAGCAGACTACCTCCACCACTGCTCTTCGGCGTATTAGGAATCATGAACACCACAGATTGCCTTTGCTTAGACTGGAGATGAATAGAGTTATGTGCATGTGTGTGTGTGTGCACATCGTATGTGACCCTGGACCACAAAACCAGTCACAAGTGGCACGGGATATTTGTGGCAATAGCCAACAATACTTCGTATGGGTCAAAATTTATGCCAAAAATAATTAGGATATTAAGTAAAGATCGTGCTCAGTGAAGATATTTAGTAACTTTCCTACCGTAAATATATAAAAATATTATTTTTGTGAGTGAATGCAGCACAAACGCGAACATAAATGAACAACTTTAAAGGCGATTTTCTCAATGTTTAGATTTTTTTGCACCCTCAAGATTCCAGATTTTCAATAGTTGTATCTCGGCCAAATATTGTCCTATCCTAACAATCAATGGAAAGCTTATGTATTCAGCTTTCATTATGATGTATAAATCTCAATTTCAAAAAAATTTACCCTGGTTGTGAATGGTTTTATGGTCCAGGGTCACAAGTATATGTGTATATGTGTATCTGTGTGTCTGTACATATTTAAACTCCCTTACCTGAGAGTTTGAAAGTCTGTTGGCATGCCTGCCCTTAATCGTTGCTTTCCGAGAGATCCAGTTCGCCGACTTCTTCAGCAGAAACAGCACATGGATTGCACATTTACACATCATTCAGAATAGAATCTAAATTTTCTCTCTCTCTCACTCTCTCTAATATATATATATATATATATATATATATATATATATATATATATATATATATATATATATATATATATATATATATATATATATATATATATATATGTTTTTTTTTTTGTTTTAAATGGAACAGTTTATTAAACCTTCAGACAATAAGCTTGCATATGTGTTTTTTTGGGGAGAATCATATTAGATGCATCAGGATCATATAGTATGACAGTGAGAATATGGAGGGGAAAAACATCTGTTTTAATCAAAGGCCAAAACTGAGAAAAACCTGCAGTTTGGTGCAGATGCTGATATTTATATGGACAAAAGTAAGATGCAATTATGATGCTTGTAATGTCAGCCAGACAGCAACATCGTGAAGATGTTACGTGAAGAATCCACATGTACCTGATGTGGCCGGATCTGGGCCGACACGATGTTGCTGTCTGGGAAATCAGTCAGATCTTTATAACAGTATAGCAGATACTTACATAAATGCATATAAATATCAGTCGTCACTCTGTATCTGCCTATGTCTTAAGACATGTAAGTGATTTGTATTATGATCAAAGCTCTGTAGTTTTAAAACAATGCAATACAATGATCATTGAGAGATGAACAAATAAACCTTCCTCTAAAGCCTGATGGATCATATTTAAGACTCATGATTTTTTTCTAAAAAGTGGCTTCAGTCCAGTAAGTGTTGATCTTGAAATATTACTGACAATATCAAACTTACTGTTACGTTTACTTTTATAAAGTTCACAGCAAAAAGACTCGTAAATCACGAGCTGATGGTGGACGTTTCACAATTATAGTAAAAGGCTTTTTTACTTGCTAAAAAACATGAACTATCAATCAGACGACAGAAGGCATGTAGTGGATTGTGTGCAACCGGTTTCCCAGCAAAGTTTTGATCATGCTGAGCCCTTAGAAATGTGTGCATCAAATATGATAGAGTAGGCTTTATAGGGTTAAAGAAAGCACATTAAAGGGCACCTATTATGCAAAATTCACTTTTACATGGTGTTTGAACATAAATGTGTGTTGGCAGTGTGTGAGCAAAACCACCCTAGAATGATAAAAATCCACCCAGTGGTTTTTTACAATCTCAATAAATCATAAGCACTGTCTCAGAATGAGCTGTTTTCAGATTCGGCGCAATATGACGTAGAATTGAGCAGGCCCCTCCCACGACTGTTGAGTGACACTTCAGTTTGAGCCTAGACCCGCCCTGAGTGAGCTGGACACAGAGTCCGCCATTGTTCGACGCTTGAGCCGCTGTAGACAAGAATGTCTCCTAAGTGATTGAGGTGTGTTGTTGATGGATGTAAGAATGAACATAGCAGTCTTCATTTACTCCTGTTGTTACTCAAGGATGGATCTGTACTGTTTGTGATCAAGCTTACACTCTCCGGAGCGACAGGCCTAACGTGACTGGACACGGAAGAAATGCGCTCTTTATGACAGCTCTTCGAGTCATTTTACGGATATAAGGTTTACCAGTTTATTTAGCACCCACTGAAAAGGTGTGTATATTTGTTAACTGTTAGTTGTAATGAGTGTTTTGTGTACTTCGCTGTGTATGTTGTTGATAATGAAAGGGAGAGAGAGAGAGAGTTTATGGATAAGATTTTAATGTGCACTTCTTATACTATGTTTATTCAGCTCTTACAGAGATTCTCTGGAGTAAAACTAACACTCATCTTTTGTGTGATGTACAATAAACTTCACTGAACTCGTCAGTATATTTTGGTCATTATTCGGACGGGTTTTGCTACAGCAGGCTTGTATTAGTGGATAAAAGCAGATGACAAATAAGTTATAACCATAATTAAACTAAACTATACCTGTTCTATCTCTATCCAGCATATATTCTCTGGCTCTGTGGGCATTATTGTCCGACTCCGAGTCGAAATGAACACCACAACTGAGAGTTTCTGTTCTGATATTATCAGATGAGATTGTCCTGACTGAGCGCGAGCTCGTGAAGCTCCGCCCCCTGTGCCGTGCAGCAGCAGTTAATTTGCATTTAAAGGGCACACACTAAAACAGCGCGTTTTTCTGAGCCCCAAAAAATTACAATTTAAACATGCTGTAAAAAATGATCTGTTGGGTATTTTGAGCTAAAACTTCACATACATACTCTGGGGACATCAGAGATCTTGTGAAAAGAGTCATAATAGGTGCCCTTTAAAATTTACCTTTAAAATTCAACAAATGAACCCATCCAATAACAAATCATCGTATGTACATATTCTCGTGCTGTCGTACCTCAGGCGTGTCCGGGACGTGCAGATGAAATCCCGACCTCTTCCGAACCTGTGTGTGCGAGAGTTCAGAGATTCACGCAAGTGCAAAGCGGCACTGTAACCATTACATACATACTGGAAGTGATCTACATCAGAACTTATAGTTATAGGGATCGTTAACCCTAATATGAAAATTAAAGGATTAGTTCACTTCAAAATGAAAAATGCGCTACTATTCAGGAAATGGGAATTTTTTAATTTAGTATTGTGGCTTCATGTATGGTCAGACACATGCATGTATATTATATATACTTTTAGACTTTCTCTGCATCTCACGTCCTCATTGTCACCGATCATCTTCTTCCACTCTTGCAGACGCTTCTCAGCAAAGTCCACCTGAAACAAACACCGTTGCATGTTAAACTAAACTGAAAATGACAGTAGACTCAGTGTAAGAATTCAGTGAAAACCACTTTGGAGATTTTCACCCTAGCCTTCGCCTGGTCTCGTTCCTTCAGAAGAGCCTGGTTTCTACAGCTGTGATGCTGCAACTGTTTGAATGTTATCTTCAGCTTCTCCAGGAGCTCCTTATTCTGCAGCTCCCATTGTCCAGCAAGGTTTTTCAGAGCGAGAATGGAGGCGTTTTGTTTTTCCAGCTTGAAATCAGATTTCAGCTGTCGATCCTTCATCGTGGTTTTAAGAGCACTTATTTGAGCGTCCTTCTCTGAGGAAAGAGTTGAAATCTCAGCCTGAAGTTCCCTCACGGTCTTCTCAAGCTCCTGAGATTGTTCTTGGAGGGTTTCTTGATGGCAAAGCTCATGTCGAAGCAACTGGTTCTGGAGAGAAGTCAAGCTTTCCTGCAACACGTTGTGTTTGGTCTCTAAAACAGACATTTCTTGTTGTTTCTGCAGTTCATTTTCACTGTACTGGCAGATCTGCTCTTTAAGAGAGATTACCTCCGCTGACAGAACCAGCATTTCCTCTTGTGTTTCTGATGCGGCTGAAGCAGAGTGAAGCTGTTGCTGGAGTTTTTTAACAGTCTCCTCATGCTCTTTGCAATTTGATTTTATCAATTCGTTTATTTCAATATTTTGTTCCTTCACAAGCTTCAGCTCGAGGTCAACAGAGTCATACTCGTTCCTCAGATTTCTGATTTCTTCATCTTTTAGGGTAATCTGCTCGGACAGTTCCAGAATGTGAGTTTGGAGGCTTTCGATTTTAGTCAAAGCCTGACAAAATACAAGTTTGCAAATTAATACAATTATTTATTTTGCATCCTAGAAATGTATACAATAAACAATGAAGTGAGATTCACTCAAGACTATTAAAGAGAGCAAAATTATAAATTTAAAACTGAAGAGCAATCCATCTCACAAATGGACAAAAAAAAAAGCTTTAAAATGTAAATTAAATGTTTTTAAATATGTTAATTTAATATTAATGTAATAAAACAAAATTAATATAAATCGCTTACATTTTTTTTTTTTACATTTCATGTTATTTCATTAAATAAAGCAAATTAATACATCTTTACATTTTAAAACAAATTAAAGTTTTATATTTATTTTTCAATTTAATGAAACTCAAATCATTTTTAAATGGGAAAATACATTTTAAACTTATTTTAACGTTATAACATGAATTAAATTAAGAAAAGAAAATAAGAAAACACACAATAATAAACAAAAACAAATCAATAAAACTCTTATTTAACTAGATTTTAACACAAGTCAAACAGTGTGAAAGGTCAATTTAATAATACTAAATTATTGTTTTATTAAATTGACATTTAAAACTATTTAATGGGTTTAAAAAAATAAAACAAAACATGAATTAAACAGTTTAAAAATAGCCAATTTAATAAAAAGAAAAATAGAATAAATAGACATTTAAAACTGCTTATTTGATTCATGTTTTAAAATGTAGTTATTAAATAACAGAAAAAATTTTGTTTAACAACATTTTAAAGCATTAATTAAACAAGTTTTTGATAAAATGTTTTTCGATTTGTCCATTTAATAACTGATTTATTTCCATTTTTATGTCTGAACTATTAATTTGATAACTGATTCCTTTTATTTTTAAGCATCACTCCCAGTCCTCCATACTCACCTCCATGATGGGTCCCAGAACCTCTCCTCTCTCCTGTGACTGAGCTTTCAGGAGTTCGTCCTCCAGAACGGAGATCTTTCCTTGAAGGATCTCCACTTTCTCACTCAGACACTCCTGAACGAGGAGAACAGGACGAAGAAAACAATACAGATTAATAAATACCAGTCAGGGAGAGTACAAAGCAAAACACAACATGATTAATGTTATTGAAATGATCTACCCTGTGTGTGACGGCCTCGTTCAGCTCGTGCTCGAGAAACTCCTTTCTGCTCCTCCACTCAGCCAGTGATGATTCATGAGCTAACGTGAGTTTTGTAACTTCCTCCTCGGCTCTCGCCAGCTGAGCGAATGTGTTTCGCACCTGATGAGTCCAGTGTGAGAAAGAAATTAGTTTTAAACAGGTTAGCAAGACAGAAAGGAAGGAGGAAAAATAAAAGTATCTCACCTGAGCAGCGAGAGTTTGGTTCTCCTCTGTTAGTTCATGCATTTTCTTCTCTTTCTGATAATTTTCGGTTTTTAAATCTTGGCACTGCTTCAAGACCTCATGCACTCTGCGGAGAAGACTGTACAAGAAAAAAAAGGTAACATTTTACATTAAGGTCTCATTTGTTAACATTATTTAAAGCATTGACTAACAAACTAACAATAAGCAATATATTTTAGAATTCATAGAACTTTCTTTAGTGTGTGATGTTGCTGTTTGAGCATGAAAAATTATTATTCCTCATTTTCAGTGTCGTCCACCTTAGTAAAAATACATGTTAGAGTGCATTAATGTTTTGTTAACAGATACAGCTTTTGATTGAAAAATATTATTAAACTTTGAAATTAACTAAGATTAATAGATGCTCTAGAAGCATTGTTCATTGTTGGTTCACTTAACTAACGTAGATAACTAACTAATGTTAACAAATGAAACCTTATTATAAAGTGTTACAAAAAAATAAAAAAATCTAAATCACAGGAAACCCAAATTTGAGCCCACACAGACATGCTTACTCAACCTTGAAGGGGACCTGTTATACAAAATTGACTTTTACATGCGTGTTGTGTGCAAACAACCACCGCATAATGATAAAAATCCACCCACTCCTTTTATAATATTCCCCGTAAATCAGTTTATCAAAATGGTCACGTTTTATATACATTCTGACATTGAAATATGTTTATCTCCTTGCAAGAGCAGATCGTGGAAACACAATAATATCTCAGCTAAGTGATAAACAGTCTAAATGTTCTGTTGTTGGCTGTATCAATGAACACAGAAAAATAATGGAAAAGTAGTGCAGTGGAATGGAAAATGTGTTCTATGTAAACGCTCTAGACAGATGTGTTTTGACCGATGCGCTCGTGTCTTGCATCTTTTGCAACGTCTAGTGCAGGAAATTACATTCTAAAAACACAGCGCTCAAGTTAAAGTAGTTTAAACAATTAAATCTCGGATTTTAGACGCAAAGACGCATTGTGTGTGAATGGCCCCAAATGGGAGAAAAAAAAATAAAATAATAATAATTCTGCAAGATCCGTCTAGAGTGTTTACAAAGAGAAAAAGAAAAGAAAGAAGAGCAAAGTATATTCAATTGACGCCATACTGTTTCTCCTGTTTTGTTGTTGCCCGAGTATCGGAGGACCGGCTCAGCTGTAAAGGCACAGCCCACTTCTGGAAAGGGGGCGGGGAACAGCAGCTCATTTGCATTTAAAGACATGCACAAAAACAGAATTGCTGCGTCCCAATTTGCATACTATCCGTCCTAAATAGTATTCGGAATTAGAATTAGTGTCCAAAACCGTAGCGTTGAAATTAGTTTTCCAAAGATACACGGATGGTCTACTTTTTCCGATTAGAATCTGAAGTGCAGATACGTGCACGCTTATATCGGCTAATATTGCCCACAACCCATTGTGCGTTGGACGAGGATTCAATTAGAACTACAAAGACAAATAAAAAAAATGTTTAAAAAAAAAAACTACAAACATGGCGGATGTGCGAGTCCGACGGAGAGTTAGAGAGGTTCAGATACAGGGGTTTGAGTGATTAATTATCAGATTCTGACCTGGTGAAAAGATGTTTATTCAGTGTTATCCGCATTATATTGTCCATATTAACTTTTAAATGCATCTGATGCAAATTGCAAACATGAGGACAGTCTAGGCATGAAAGACCCACGACTGGCAGATCAACTTGCTACTAAATTAAATTGAATGTGGAGGGTTTTAACTGTGACAAGATGATTGACAGGGCAGTATAAACAGTCACAGGATACAGGTAACTAAGCGACAGAGCTGTCCGTTAAAGATGGAATTATGAAGAGGAGGTTTGTCCCAAAGCTAGTCTCGCGTAGCCAGAGCTTCAGACTGACGGCAGAAGGTCTGGACTCGATCGTAGCTTTTCTTGTCCAAGAGGACGTTTGACTGACAAGTAACGCAACCAATCACAGCATAAATTATTCATTCAAGAACGTTGTGCAAGTTTACTACAACAATGGAGCCGCGAACTTCCCATACTTTTGAAAATCCGGCGTTTAATTGATCCTGGTAAGCGCTCATTGTCACAGTTGTAAACAACGGCTTTCTTCTTCCACGAGGAGTTTTTTCCAGGCGGACCGTTAAAGAACGCGACACACACACCTCCTGGACATTCTGTAAATTCAACCAATCAGATCGCGACTAAGAAACTCCCTAAGTGTTTCCAGAAAAGTGTGCCATATGCATCAGACGTTCAGCCAACGGTCTGTGGGCGTGACGTCTGAGGCTGAGACTACCCCAAAGCTAGAGTACTCTTCTGCTACACACTCAAAAGTATGTACTTTCTTCACAAAAACAGTACATATTTTAGGGCACAGTAAAAGCAGACGAATTTGGACGCAGCACATGTGTTTGCTTCTCCCCAAAAAGGGGCATGGTATAATACAGGGATAGGCAAGGTCGGTCCTAGAGAGCCGCTGTCCAGCAGAGTTTAGCTCCAACCCTGATTAAACATGTGAATAAGCTAATAATGTCTTCATGTCTTAAGGCTACAGGCAGGAGAGTTTATCATCAGGGTTGGAGCTTAACTCTGCAGGAAAGCGGCACTCCAGGACTGATGCTGCTCATCCCTGGTATAATAAATGATCTGGGGGGGATTTTGAGCCAAAACCTAACAGACACATTCTGGGGACACAGAGTAATATTACATCTTTTAAAAAGGGACATATGTCCCCTTTCACCATCTTGCATCTCACCTCTCGTTCTTCTCCTGCATCTGCAGAAGAGCAGCTGTATGGTCTTTCTCCAGTTCTCGTTGTTCTCTCAGCATTCGGTCCACCCTGTGCTGCAGCTGGACTATCAGACCGTCTGTGTGCAAAAGAGAGAGAGAGAGAAATTCAACCAAATTCAAATTAGTTTACCTCATTCACTCCAGACGGCATATAGGATACCTTTCACTGAGATGATGTTGATCTGATCGTTCAGTTCTTTCTCCAGCTTGTCTCTCACGTCTGCCCCATGTGCCAGTTCTTTCCGGAGTCTCTTCAACAGTTGTGGCGTGCTCATTTTATCCTGCACTGGAGAGCTGGAGATCAAGAATGAGAGTTAAGTCCCTTTCACAAGGAGCACGACGTGATATAAATCTAAGCGTATCGCCGATGAACTGAGCTTTCACATTGAACACGTGTAGTCTAAGTGACTACAGTGGGTCAATCTTAAGTTTATCAAGCGACGAGAATACTTTTTGTGCGCAAAAACCCCCCCCAAAAAATGACTTTATTCCACTATTCATTTCCTTCTCTCTGGGCCTCGAGTGAGTTCACGTAGTAAAACAGCGCAGCGCTTCTGTGTTGTATGTCACACGTAGGCCTCAAATCTAATTAGACGGCTTGTTTCATTGCAGGATGACAGAAACAAAAAAAGACACACTGGTCGGAAAAATAAAATCGTGCTTTATCACACTGCAATTGTGAACCAAGTATCTCCATAGGGATCTATTGTTTCGATTCAAGAGTAATCTCGACTTCCAGATGACTTCAATCTTCAAGTCCAGATGACTTCGATCGCTTAATCGCTCTCCGTGTGAAAGGCCCTTTATTCTGGGATTTTACATTCAGTCAACTCTCATCACTCCATTATACAATAGTAGGGAAAAGTATGTGAACCCATTTACAACAAGCTGGATATTATACAGCTATAATGGAGCTCAAATTTTGAATTCACCATGATACACTTTTTTTCAGGAGTCTTCGATTAATAGAAAGTTCAAAAGAACAGCATTTATATTGAAACAGAAATCTTTCGTAACATTTTAAAATGTCTTTGACACTTTTGATCAATTTAATGGGACCTTAATGAATAAAAGTTATCTTTCCTTCAATTCAAAAAGTGTTTTTATGGTAGTGTGTGGGGTTTACCACGATATCAGATGATGCAATGATGCAATGAAGCAAGAAGGGCACCTACTGTACCTGCCCGAGCCGCCGGCCACCGTGACCAGCTGTTGAATCTGAACTCTGGGTTTTTGGAAGTGGCTGGTGAACGGAGACTCATCATCAGTGTATAAAGGCGAACAGCAGCTGCTCCCACTGCTGGAGGTGGAGAAGGTCATGACAGCTACAGAGTGAGACAGAGTGAGACAGAGGTTAACACACCTGTAAGGATACAATACAATCATTAACTCTTACCGCACTCATTTGTAGGGTTGGGAATCGAAAATTCTGGAATGGAATACTTGAGGTCAGGAATCAGATACTTGTTATAGAATTTATTTTGATTCCTCTTTTCGATTCCTTTGTGAGCATTTCAATATGACTTTAAACCAGTGGTTCTCAACTCCAGTCCTCGGGACCCACTGCTCTGCACATTTTGTATGTCTCCCTTATTTAACACACCTGAACCAGATCATCAGCTCGTTAAGAGAGACTCCATGAACTGAACTGAGTGTGTCAGATAAGAGACATACAAAATGTGCAGAGCAACGGGTCCCGAGGACTGGAGTTGAGAACCACTGCTTTAAACCATTCGAGCGCGAGACGACTCGCACAGTTTTCTGTGCTGCAGACACGTAACAATATATTAGATCCGTGCAGCTCTTAAAGGGACAGTAGCCTAACATTCCTGCTGCAGTCTCTATAATGCCTGGTTCAGATTACACGATTTTTTTGTCTGTTACGATAGTCACGGTGTCAGATTACACGATTTTGACTCCTAAAAATCTTGTCATGTCGTGGACAAGAAACATGTCAGACTACACGTTGTTTTCCGACCAGTCATCGCGAGCCGTCTCACACACTCATTCACTCGCACATATACACGCACTCACTCACACACACACTCTCACTCACTTGCACATACACACTCACGTACACACACTCTCTCTCTCTCTCTCACACACACACTCACTCTCGTGCACACACACACAGTCACACACATACACATGCTCACTCACTCGCAAACACAGACTCTCACTCACTCACTCGCTGTCGTCGTGGAGGACCGTTAAAAAATTAAACATGCTAGTCTTTCTGTCGTGAAGCATCGCAGACGCGACGTAGGTTGTCGCCAACTATGACACTATACGAGATGAAACGATCGAATCTTGTGTCCCGACGCCCGTTGTCGTTTGCGAATCCCCACGACACCCTACGTCAAACGGATCGTGCCAAAATCGGGCTAAAATCGTGTAATCTGAACCAGGCATAACACTAATCAAACAACAAGTCAGAGAAAAATCACTCGTTCCTGACTGAATAACTTGTGTAACTTTGTAATGTATATTTTATTTATAAAGTGCAGAGTTATTTTACATTTGATTACAGTTTCTGTACCTAAAATCTTAAAAGACCATTTTAAATCATTAAGTTCAGTTGTATCCATTTGTTGCGATTGCTATTTTTTATTTGTTCTTTTTTATTGAAGTTAAACCACAGCCAAACGTTCCTTGCGTAAGTGTTCTTTAGCAAATTGATTTTTGTTTTATTCAGTTACAATCAAATTTAGTTTTATTCAGCTACAATTAAATGTTTTGCAATAAGACTAAATGTGAATAATATCTTATATCTTTTTTTTTACCTTATTGGAATTGAAATCAGAATAGTTCAAATTAAAACGATACCCAAGCCTACTCATTTGTTAATGCCATGCTAGAATCTAACACCAAGTTCATGGTGAAAAATGGGTTAAAACAAAGAGGGGTAAAAAAAAAATTTTTTTTATATAATTAACGTTTACATTTAAATGGACTGATTTTATTAAAAACATTCGAAGGGTAGTGTATAAGCAGAAAAAAAAAACATTTCTTCAAAAGATTAACATCACTGCAATTCAATAAGCTGTACTTTCCCTGAGCAAGTGTGATAATGTGGCTACTTACAGGCTTTGGTGAGGAATTTGTTTAGGTCATCGTCTAAAGACAGACCATCAGCATCATCTTCAAAAAAATGAAACATGGACGCGATCATCAACTGATACAGAAAGACAGAGCAAGAGGGTGAGTTCAGAAAATCCACAGACGTCACAACCTGGCGGCCCGTATTGAACACTCACCCCTGTCTTTGTGTCCAAAGGGACCATGTTGTGCTTTTTAAAACCGCAGTAACACAGAACAAGCACCACCTGCGCACACACACACACACACAGCATTTTCAGTGTTTAGGTAAAAAAATACCTAACTTTAAAAACACATTCAGAGTTAATGGCTTTCGTGTTTTTGAATAAAACACTTATATGAAGAAGAAAAGTTATGTCTTGAATACAAGCAAGAACACATTTTTTAAAACGTTTCCAAATGAAGGTAAAATAATTTAACATCATGAGGAGTTCTTGGGATTTATAATATTTAAGAAAATTTCTGACTTTGCCACACAGTTATGAGGTCAACTAAATTTCTTTACTGTTCCTAAGTTCAAACATTGAAGCACGGTGCTAGCAACACCACGGGCATGAGTTCGATTCCCAGCACATGCATGAACTGATCAAATATATACTTTGAATGCAATGCAAGGACAGAACATTTTTAATTTGCAAAAAAATAAAAAATAAAAGGGGGGGAGGTGGGGGGGAATTAATTCAGATACTGACACCATGTTCATTTGTGAATTGCATTTTTAATGCATTATAATATTAACATTTTATAATGCATTATAAAAAGTGTCACATCATTGACAAAATCATAAACAAAGAATAGAAATGAGTTTCTTATTCAAAGCACAACACAACAGAAACACAAATGCACCTTTGCAATCTGAAGCTCCAGCTCGACTCCCTGACTGATCTTCTGGAGCATGAGGGACGCTTGTCTCCGGCTGAACTGGAAGTCGTCTGCATGTAGAAGGAAATAAAGGTAAGCAGTAGTTTATGCAAACGCACGTACGTGTGTGTGTGTGTGTGTGTTTGTGTGGAACCATCGCACAGGGAGCCCGATCGCTCGACAGGCCCTGTCGGCAGGAACCAGCATCTCTCTGTGTGGCGTCCGGGACTGCGGCACTGCTCGGCTCTGCAGACACTCTGGGACAAACCACAGTCTGAACATCATGGTGACGGGACCTGGGATCGAACCTGCAACCTTTCCATCCACAGTCCAAGTCCTAATCCACTAAGCCACTGCTACTGTTACACTTTCAAATTGGTGTGTAGTTGTGGTATGAGTTGTTGAGTTGTCAGTGTTTCTGAACTCCATTGTAGTCTTGAGTTTCTTTTGAGAACAAACTTCACAATATTCCTCATTTAAATAATCAATATGCAGAATAAAGGGGCGGAGCCTGATTGAGTTAGTTAGTAGTGTGTTGAAACTGGCGGTTTTGGTAAGGGGCGGGACATTTCCCAAACACGCTCGAAGTGCTTGACCAATCACAACACACTGATACAGCCGACCGACCAATCAGAGCACAGTGTGCTTTCAGGAGGAGGAGCTTCATAGAGACAGGAACTAAACAGAGCGTTACTGACAGACTGGGAAGAGAGGAGCCGCAATAGTGAAGAATATGGGGAAATGAATGTGTGGTTTTTTTTCCATTAAAGCATTAAGCATAAAACCTGTTCTAGTAGACCTAAAGGGCATAATATGGCCACTTTAAAAGACTGGACTGACAAGTTTGGATTTGCTACTCACCCTGCAGTAAGCTGAAGAGCATTTCCATCATATTAGGAGCTGGTGACTCAAATAAATCACCACAGGACTCTTTCCCTCGTCTACAGAACAAGATGACACACATTAACCAATACATTTAAATTTTCTTATTTAACAAATGCTTCTATCATACATATATATACATATATATATATATAGACTTCAGATGCAAAAGCCTCTAAGTGCCACCTGAAATTTTCTTCTAAAATTAGCATTTTTATCAAGCTCGTATATTTAGGTTCAGAAATTTCACTTTAATGACAAATAATAGGTAATTTTCATTGCCATTAAAGTGAAATAACTGAATATAAACATGCAAGCTTGATAGAAATCATCATTCTAGAAGAAAATATCAGATGGCGATAGATAGATAGATAGATAGATAGATAGATAGATAGATAGATAGATAGATAGATGCCTCAAATCAAAGAGATTAACCAACTAAGTAACGCAAAGGCATTTCTATAGTAACACAGCTCACACTTTGTAGGCAAGCTTAAGGAGTCGATGCCCGTCCATCATCTGGGTGATTTTGTTAATAGGCTCCTCAGGACAGACACTGTTGATCTGTCAGAAGAACATCAGTCACTGTAAACATCTTCAAATGTCATGTGGTGCGACACATTATATGACGGAGTCAACTTACCCATGACAAAAGTGCTGCCTCCTTAATGCCATTCAACTCCATGATGGACACTACAAATAGACAACTACATTCACACAGAATGTGGATTTAAGTGAATGAATAGATATCTACGGTGGCCACTAGAGCTCACATGCAAATAGAAAAAAATTAAAACATCTTCATCAGTTTGACAACACGTGCTGCAAATACTCACAAGTCAATGACCTGAAATGTGAGTTTTTTTTATTTATTTTAACATCCCGATCACATGTGCGTTGTGAGTTTTTGCATCGCGTTTCTATATGTGGTTGCGTTTGTAAGTATTTTTTGCACGTGTTGTCAAACTGATGAAGATGTTTTCTTAATTTGCTGGGTTTTTTTTTTTACTATCTGTTGTAACAAAACAATTTGTTAGGCACATACACATCCTTAATATTGAAAACAGCAATTGTAACATTTGTAACTCCAAATTTTAAATATGTTGGGTATTTAAAACGTTTTACCTCCTTTAAATGTAAAAGGCGAACGTATGACAGACGCTTCAGAAACGCGCAGACACAGATGGTTTATCTCTGATGTTTCAACAATGCCAGAAGCAATTTCATCATGAAATAATCAATACAGGTGGGTGTAATTAGATAAATCAGTGAACAAGAGATGTTTTACCGTATTTGTTTGACTAAACACTCCACAACTTTTTAACAAAACTTATTACGACGCAGTTCTCTGCTCATTTAAATATGTGATGACGCAATACTCAGTCCTATATGCTCATTGACTATCATAAATGACGTGGCCAAAGGAAACACTCCCTGTCCGAAACGGCGTAACTTGTAGTAGAAATCAACGCTACTAAAGTTTATATATTCATATTTCAATTTGAATTAACATAAAATTATAAACCAGACAAAGTAAGGATAATAAATAAATAGAAAAATTAACCAGACAGCATCCCTTAACTGTGGGCACGGTTTAAAAACCTCAATTTAATTGTGATATCAACCTCAGATTTTTTTTGTTAAATATATATTTTGCACATTTTTCATGCTTAATGTAAAAGTTGTTTCTAATCTTCCACAAAAAGTTGCATCCTTTAAATGAACAAAATCATTAAATCAGAGAAATTGCACATTTAAAACACCTGAAATGTTTAGCTGACTTGTTAATATTCAATCATTTGTTACCTGATGATACAGGTATACAACACAATCCTCCCGAAATCAAGTAAAATTAAGAGTTTGACGGATATTTTACCACATATGAAAGCACAACTAATCTTCCATAAATTTAGATTATGAATCCAGTCCTAGGGACGATCTCAGGTAGAAATACTTTTTGTTGAACATCTGGTTAATTAATTGTTTGAAGATTCAATAGTCAGAAATTATGTTTTTGATTTTAATATATCTAATATGAAAAAAATGTGAGTCATAATTTGATATAGAAATTGAGTTCAACATCAAAAGGTTTTTTTCTTTTTTTACAAATATTGCACATTTTAAAACATTGTACATTTAAAGAAACCCAGTCTTTATTAAACTTGATTGTGTTTCACTGTGGCTTTAAAAAATTTTTTTAACAAATGTTCAGTATTAAACCATTTCCAAACCACTGAACAACACAGAATCACAAAATAACCGTTTCCAAACAGACTCTGCAAACACTCCTAATGTATACTGATTTTCAACAGAGACTTTCAGAGCTGCATTCATACACACACTGCTTCTTTAGCAATGGCTGACAAACCGGTCAATGATATGATAGAAAAGATTTTATTCGTCAAAGAATAAGGAATACACTTAAATATTATACATATACAAGCAATTACATAAACAGGACAGTAATTAAGATCACTGCATCCCATAATGAAAAATAACTTATTTGCAAAGAGAAAAAATAAGAAAAGGGAATCATTGGCATGTGTTGAATCCTCAAATTTACACCTTAATCCTGAACCTCATCTGTGGAGAGAGAGAGAGAGAGGAGAGAGAGAGAAGAGAGAGAGAAGAGAGAGAGAGAGAGAGAGAGAGAGAGAGAGAGAGATAGATATGATTTAAATGCATATGAAATGTTCAATATAGAAAATGCAATTGAAAAATGACACACCAATGATATTCTGAAAGTGAGATACTCAAGTTGTTACTCTAGATCTGGACAGAGTGCAACTGAATAACACCAACATCAGGTGAAGTGATCAGAAAAGCAGAGACACCACCACCATAATTTGTTCAAAAGTAAGTTAAAAAAAAAAAATTAAAAATTAAAATAATCAAAATATTAAAAAATATGTTAAGTTGTGCAATTACGTCATTAACAATTTTTTTTAATTACTATTTAAACCAGTGGTTCCCAATCCTGGTCCTGGGGACCCACAGCTCTGCACATTTTATATGTCTCCTTTATCTGACACACCCAGTTCAGTTCATAGAGCTCTTTCCTAACGAGATGATGATCTGAATCAGGTGTGTTAAATGAGGGAGACATACAAACTGTGCAGAGCTGTGGGTCCCCAGGACCAGGATTGGGAACCACTGATTTAAACCATTCTGCTAAATTTCATGACATTAAAATGAGGTCACACCGGCCACCAAACTCCCGAAGCCACAGTGTATTTGAGCGAGAGTGAAATAAGCCCATATAGAGGAGAGACACCGGCAGGTTTACAGCAATGATTACAGTCGACACGTACAGTTAAATACTTAGATCAGCGCAGCGACTCACAGGATTCCCTAAACAGACACACAGCAAATACTTCAACACACCTGCCATTTCTAAACATTAATATTGGTATTTAAAGAAATAAAACACACTTTCCAATGCGTTATATTTAGTGATGCACCGAAAGTTATTTTCTACCGAAACAGTGATTAACATTTTCATTTAGACGAAAACCGAAACCTGAAATAAAGTTTATTGAATAACAAATTAATCACATTTATTTCATAATCAACACTAAAAGTTGCAGTTGCATTATTTAAATAGCACTTAAAGCTTAAACTTTTTAATAATATTATTTCATTTGTACTCCAATTCATTGTTGAAATGTAAACATTAAACGATTGCAATAAAAAAAAAATTCTTGCCAGATTTTTCCAGACGTACATTAAAAAAAGACAAGAGGTTAAGTCAAAATAAATGCAATAGTGCATATAATTATCAAAATGCTCCTCTCCTCGCTAGTTATTTTTTTCTAGCCAAATAAAAAATGATGGACATTGAATAGTTTTTCTGAGGTAAATAAAACATAATATGACACGGTTTACAAGCTGTTTTATTGACTTCTTTCCGCAGTTAAAACACTGACTGAGCGATTGCATGAAACATGATACTAGTTTAGTAAGAGATACTAATTTTAGTAAGTTGTACTGTATCTTTCAACAGAACTTCAGATGTTCATGTTTATTTGGTGCAATAACTAGTAGTAAAGAGAAAGAGATGATCTCTTTATTGTTTGAATTTTGTGAGAAAATTGACAGTTACTTTTGATATGAGAAACAGTCTGATGTTTCAAATTCTAAGCACAAAGCTTACTGTGATTATTGCGCTACATTACATCATGTTTAGTAAAGATCCCCCCTCATACATGAACCAAGATCTTTTAATCTGTGCTGTTTGCAGTTGATCAAAATGAAAGTCCATTAAAAACGAAAAATAAATATTGCCAACCCAGCAATATCCATGTGCAGGAAAGACACGTGCCATCAATTAAACAATCGTTTCGGTCAATTATTTTGATCTTCTAAAACTGTTTCGGCAGCAACTGAAAATCTATTTTTCGGTAATTTCAGTGCATCACTAATTTACCATGTGCTCTGGATCCTCATACCAGATAATAACTACAGTAGTCAACATTTGAAGTGGATCAAAACCTTTCATCAAAGTTATAATTTTTTTATACAATACCCGTTCTTGTCTTAGGACAACTTTGATGAACTTTTTAATACACTTCAAATGTTGACTACTGTACATACATGGTCTTGGGTTCATGTCTACAGAGAGAGCGTTTTCTTAAACAGAAGTGTTTATTGTACCTTTTTGGCGTTGGAAGATTTGGGGGACTTGTTTCTGGGAGACTTCCTGAGCGTGGAGTCCAGAGGAGACTTGGCGCTCGCGGCTGAACGCAGGGCACGACTGGCCACGCCGGGAGACTTGCGGGCGCTGTTACGCAGCTTGTTGAGGCCGCGCTGAAGCCTGCTGTCACCTCGACCGCTGTTCTTCGGGGTGTTTACAACAGTGAACACCACAGACTGCCTTCGCTCGGCCTACAGGTGAAAGAGGGACAGACATATTAATACTGTATGAAACAAACCCTTTTACCTAGCCATCTAAATGAGGACATACAATATGCTTCCAAAGAGCTGAGAACCAAAAAGAAACATTTAGCATTTGAGAGGGACAAGTTTCAGTTTTTAATGAGTTTGTAGAATAGCACTATATATATATATATATATATATATATATATATATATATATATATATATATATATATATATATATATATATATATATATATAATTTTTTTTTTTTTTTTTTTTTTGTAAGCATATTGCATAGTTCACTTTGAGTCAATTTTATGTATCTGTGATAACGCAATGAAACCAAATTGTGCAGATATTACTTTTGGCCAGGCTGTCATACAAACATGTGAAAATGAGAGAGCCAATGAAATATTAATAACTGACTATGATATAGTAAGTGTATGTTTTTCTATGCATTTCTTATTTGCATAGTAAAATAAAACCTCTAGCTGTAGATTTTAGCCAAATAATTGTCAAGTTTAGCGTTTTGTTTTACCCTCATATTTAAAACAAAATATTTTCCTCATATTTTGGTTTACTCAAACTTGTAGGGTAATTTAAAACAAATATATACCCTCCAGACATTACTTTAGGCCACTATTTGTTTTTTATAAAGGTCTGAAATATAATTTACTTCCTCATTTTGCTTTACGACACAAAATTACACACAGCAATTACCACAAAAATTAAAGTACATACATTAGACAACCGTTGTAGCCTTTATGCAGAAACATTTTAGTTGCCGTTTTAAAAACCCATTTTAAGGGAACACATGGCAAATTATCTTTCAAAGTTGGCCTAATATATTCCTATTGTTTTTAAATTAAGCGGATTGTAATAACGCCAACCACAAACTCTAAAAGAAACTTCATATATTAATTTTGGAAATTAAAAACACTTTAACACACTACTTTAGCTACTTTATAAACCACTAGTAGCAGTGTGTCCAAATAGCTATTTAGCTAAATTCTGGAGATAATAACAGCAGTTTTGTCCTCAAATAAAGTCTAGGTTAGTAACAACCACATGTGTCCAACAAAAGTACTTCACCGGAGAGTTTGGAGGTCTGTTTTGACTGTTGCCGAACCTGCCTTTAGGTGTCATTGGTCGCGGGAAGCAACTTGCCAATTTCTTCGCCTGTGGAAACAAAAAGTCTTGAATTTTAGTAAGGTTTCTTATCCAAAGAAAATTCTTAAACATTTATCAAGTGGGATGAACATTTGCCCCTTCATATTGATCTCTCGTACCTCAGGTGTGTCTGGGCCTTGCAGTTGGGACCCAGGGCGTTTGGTAGCCAACGGGCTGCGTTTGTTTTCTGAAGCACGTAGGTGTGAGCTTGTTTTCGTGAGCTGAGAGGCCCGGTGAGCAGCAGTGCTGGAGCGGATCTGACCCGGCAACATGGTGGCGCGCTGAGGCTGGGAGAGCGCAGGACCCTGGGTCGAACTTGCTCCGGGCGCAAGGGAGAAGCGGCGAGAGTTCAGGGTCTCTAGTATTTGACCCGGAGCCATGGAAGCACGTCGGATCGTCTCATCCGGGTCACCCATGCGCAGGTCATCGTCGGTTACGGTGAACGAGGGTCCCAGACTGGGCTACGGAGGCAGAACAATACGTTTGATTCTAGTTTTAAACAAACAACGCAGCTAAAGCTAACTATTACAAGCTTACCCTGGACTCCAACGGGTAGCTGCTCTTCAGGTGAGGCAGACAGACTTTGTTTCGTGCCTGCAATTCGGCGATTCGCATCCAATCATCAGAAGCATGTTCGGGTTCATTCTCCGCTCCGATACAGAACGTACTGGCGGCTACACAACACACAAAATAAGTTAGTTTACTTATGTATGACTGCATGATTTGGTGGTGCAAATTGGTAGTTTCCCTGATAAAAAAATATTTAAAACGCAATAAAAAAACTGCTTCTTTTTAAAGCTGCACAATTTGGCTCAAAATTTTGATTATATATCAATAGGACAATAAAATAAAAATAATAAAATAATTGTATTATATATCTTTAATAATACAATTTATAAAAATAAAATATTATTATTGTAACATTTCAGTGTAAACTAAAGAGTATTTAATAATAAAATAATAAAAATAATTGTATTTTACAGTACAGCAATTTTTATTATAAAAGATGTGCTTTAGCATGCGATAAGAATATATACAATTAATGATTCAAGAAAAGAACAATTATGTTAATGACTATAAAATATCTTTTATCATTTTGATTAATTTACAAAAAAGCAAAATAAGAAATATTACTATTGTAATATTTCATTAGAAAATAAAAAAAATGAGTACTTAATAAAATATAATAGTAATTTTATTTTATTTTATTTTATATGACAACTGCAAAATTACATTCATTCTTTTTCAAATATTAAACCATCAAACTTTTTCCTTAAAGTCTTTAAAGCCAGTTTATAAGCACTTATAACTCATTACAAGCAAGAGAAGATGGTTGGTGCATGTTGTGTTCCCAAACGCACATTATAAGCGACCCAAACTCAAAGCAGATATGCAGAGATGAGTTTGTGTGGAGCTTTTTTGTGTGGTATGCTTTTTACTGTGAACCAAACCTCTCTGAGCCAGTGAAAACACAGTGAGCTGCTCACATGTAAACAAACACAGCGCCACGTTACATTTCAATGTAATTTGATAATCTCATTACGCCATATCGCAAATTTTATTTTATTTTGATTAATCGTGCAGCCCTAATCTAAAGTATTGTGCAAAGTAACTAAAAGCAATGAGGTCTAAGGACAAAATTTCACCTCTTGGTGGGGCGATGGTATGAACGGTACTTCTGCGATATCCAGGCAGATTTTGAAGGGTGTCTGCTTTTGATGAACTTTCCTCTGAGAAGTCTATGGAGATCGGTCGTGAGTGATGGACTGCCAAGTTGGGCTGAGATCGGGCAGAGTGCATACTAGAGAACGACTCCTCGCCTTCAGCACTTCCTGGTGTTTTCTAAACAAGAAAGAAATAAACAAACTCTTTATAACCTTTGCAACCCAAGAAGCCATGAAGAGTAATATTACTAGTCAATGTCTATTTAAAGGCAAATCAGCTGGCCATCTTGAGAAGCTATTTTCAGTCATGCAAGTACAGCTATCTATTCTCTTGTATGTGGAAATAGCGAAATCTGCTTCCCAAACTTACAACTAAATATTTAAAATCAGCAATATGGTATATTCATCATGGATATTTCAGGTTGGTCCAACCAATGCACGTGCAGCACTAACCGTGAGCAACAGCATCTGCAGTAATGTGTGAAAATTATGGTAAAAACTGTGTGTATCGTGTTGGTCCAGTCAAAGTTTTATGTAAAGACCTGACAGTGAGTTAACTGATTGGCTCTTTAATGTTGAAGGTGGAACTAACTTTACGATAGCCAACTCAAACTTTTTTTTAACCCAATGATGTGTAGAAAGCAAGAAGACATTTGTGCATTTCTTACCTTAGCCAGTGTGATGTTGATAACTTGTGTAGTACGTCGCCTGCGAGCCGAAGCGGTCAACTTCTTTGCAGAGTCAACCACAAGATCGCCAATGGAAGTGATGCTGGACTCTAGTTTGCGTTCAAAGGCATCGCTGTGATCTGCTTTACGCTTGTTGCCTTGTTGACCCATTGGCGTGAAGTAGAGAGTCTCCAGGGATTCGGCCCGCGCATGGCGTTTAGCAGCCAAGCGCTCAGAACTGCGTACTAGCGGAGTGCTGGATTCACCCGGCACAGCTGAACGACTGGGAAAAGAGGACAATGACACTGCATGAGTTACCTGGAATACTATGCGAGAAACCTGCACAATTGTGCTGGTTTAGCTACCTGTCAGGGTTGAGTGAATCGTTCAGCTCAAAATCCAAGCTGTCGGTGCTGGTGTCCTGGCGTTTCTCTGGGACTCTGATGTACTGACTTTCTCTATGTCTCATGTGCTCAACGTCATCAGTCGTCTTCCTATGCTCTCGCAGTTGCCTATCAGCAAAGTCAACCTGAGACCAACACACAATCAAGCATGAAATTCAACAGGAAACTCAAACATTTCAAAACTTTTTTTAATTTTCACATTAAAGCATTAAGAATGTAAACTAACTTGTGCCTCCAAGTTTTTCACTTTGGCGACAAGGTTCTTCTCTTTGGCGTTTGCCTGGTCTAGCTCCATGCGTGCTAGCTTCAGTTCTGTCTCCAGAGCTTTGACTTCCTTCTTACTGGCCTCAAGTGATTGCTCGAAATTTTTGTTCAGTTCCTGAGCCTCAACCAGCAGCTGCTTTTTACCGTTGTAGTGATTCTTGGCTTTCTCCACCTGAGGAAGAACCATAAGACAGCCAATGAGTTTTTAAATAAGGGCAGGTGATGTCAAACTGGAGCAATTCTTTTGTGCAATGAGGATTCTTCAAAACATCAAAATGCATGAAAGAAACACAGCAAGATCTAACTCAACACAGACCTGTGATTTGTAGTGCTCTACTGCTTCCGACTTTGTCTTCAGCTGCTCAAGGAGTTCCTGATTCTGTTCCTCCCACTGTCGGGAAGCCTTTTTAAGAGCAAGGATGGAACCGTTTTTCTCCTCAACCTTCAACTCTAGCTCAGCTCGAATCTTCTGGGAGGCGTCACACTCCCTCTGGAGAGACTGGTTGAGAGAAGTCAAATGGCTCCTTTCTTGCCTCAGCATCTCCAAATTCTGCTGGTAGCCATCCAGTTGATGTTTGTCGGCATGAAGCTCAACAATTCTCTTCTCCAGTTCCTCCTTTGCCTGATGCATCTCAAAGACATCTTTTTCCTTTTGTTGGCACAGCACTTCCATCTGCCTCAGCTTTTGATCCAAAGACTCCAGAAGATGTTTTTTGTCAGTGACCTCACAACTGGCAGTGTCTAGTTGTCTCTGTAGTGTTTCAACCTCCTCTTCAAGTGCATTGCGGAGATCATCTTCAGACTGTTTGGCCCTTAATTGTTGATCTTTCATTTCATTTTGAAGAGAACTTATTTGAGCTTCCCTCTCAGAGACAAGAGTGGAGACCTCTTGTATTTTAGCCTGAAGTTCACTTACGTTCTTCTCAAGGTCCTGAGCCTTTTCTCGAAGTTTCTCATGTTCGCAAGACTCCTTTTGAAGCAACAGAAGCTCAGATTCCTTCTGAGAAGCTGCAGTTGTAAGCTCTGCCACTTGTGTCTTAAGAGCAGCCAAGTTCTCCATTAACGTGTTGTGTTTACCCTCTAAAACAGACATCTCCTTTTGCTTCTGCACTTCATTTTCCTGGTAAGTGCTGATAATTTTATCATTGAGAGAGGTTACTTCAGTTGACAGGTGGTCTCTTTCTTTCCTCACCATCTCCAAGTGCCCCTCCAGTTGTTGTTTCTCAACAACAAACTCATCAATTCTCTTCTCCAAGTCCTCCTTTACCTGATTCATATCAAGGACATCTTTCTCCTTTTGTTGGCACAGCACTTCCATCTGCCTCAGCTTTTGATCTAAAGACTCCAGAAGATGTTTTTTGTCAGTGACCTCACAACTGGCAGTGTCTAGTTGTCTCTGTAGTGTTTCAACCTTCCCTTCAAGTGCATTGCGGAGATCATCTTCAGACTGTTTGGCCCTCAACTGATCTTCCAACTCATTTTGATGAGAAGCCTCCCTCTCAGAGGCAAGAGTGGAGACTTGTTGGATTTTAGCTTGAAGTTCACTCACCGTTCTCTCAAGTTCCTCACGCTTGGCAGTCTCAAGCTCCTGTGCCTTTTCTCTAATACTTTCTTGTTGGTGAATCTCATTTTGAAGCAAGAGAAGCTCAGAATTTTTCTGTGAAGCTGTAGTTGTCTCCTCTAATAGCTTCTTCTCAAGGGCAGCCATGTTTTCTTTTAACTGGTTGCATTCTAGCTCTAAAACAGACATCTCCTGTTGCTTCCGCACTTCAGTGTCCAGGTAACTGCAGATTTTATCACTGAGAGATGTTACTTCAATTGACAGGTGGTCTCTTTCCTTTATCACCATCTCCCATTTCTGCTGGTACTCCTCCAGGTGTTGTTTCTCATCAAGAAGCCTCTTCTCCAGATTCTCCTTTGCTTGATGCATCTCCAGGACATCTTTCTCCTTTTGAAGGAAAAGCCCTTCCATCTCCTTCAGCTTTTGATCTAAAGACCCCAGCAGATTGTCTTTGTCTGCACCACAACGACTGACCACATCTAATTCTCCTTGCAGGGTGCCAACCTTCTCCTCTAGCTCTCTGCGGAGATCATCTTCAGACTGTTTGGCCCTCAATTGATCCTTCAACTCATTTTGAAGAGAAGCCTCCCTCTCAGAGGCGAGAGTGGAGACCTCTAGGATTTTAGCTTGAAGTTCACTCACTGTTCTCTCAAGTTCCTCACGCTTGGCAGTCTCAAGCTCCTGAGCCTTTTCTCTAATACTTTCTTGTTGGTGAAGCTCATTTTGAAGCAAGAGAAGCTCAGAATTTTTTTGTGAAGCTGTAGATGTCTCCTCTACCAACTTCTTCTCAAGGGCAGCCATGTTTTCTTTTAAAAGGTTGCATTCTACCTCTAAAACAGACATCTCCTGTTGCTTTTGCACTTCAGTGTCCTGGTAACTGCGTATCTTATCATTGAGAGAGGTTACTTCAGCTGACAGGTGGTCTTTTTCACTCCTTACCATCTCCAAATTCTGTTGGTACTCCTCCAGTTGTTGTTGTTTCTCAACAACAAGCTCATGAATCCTCTTCTCCAGATCCTCCTTTGCCTGATGCAATTCCAGGACATCTTTCTCCTTTTGAAGGAAAAGCCCTTCCATCTCCTTCAGCTTTTGATCTAAAGACCCCAGCAGATTGTCTTTGTCTGCAGCACAACGACTGACCGCATCTAGTTCTCCTTGTAGGGTTTCTATCTTCTCCTCTAGCTCTCTGCGGAGATCATCTTCAGACTGTTTGGCCCTCAATTGATCCTTCAACTCATTTTGAAGAGAAGCCTCCCTCTCAGAGGCAAGAGTGGAGACTTGTTGGATTTTAGCTTGAAGTTCACTCACTGTTCTGTCAAGTTCCTCACGCTTGGCAGTCTCAAGCTCCTGAGCCTTTTCTCTAATACTTTCTTGGTGGTGAATCTCATTTTGTAGCAAGAGAAGCTCAGAATTTTTTTGTGAAGCTGTAGATGTCTCCTCTACCAACTTCTTCTCAAGGGCAGCCATGTTTTCTTTTAACTGGTTGCATTCTACCTCTAAAACAGACATCTCCTGTTGCTTCTGCACTTCAGTGTCCTGGTATCTGCAGATTTTATCACTGAGAGATGTTACTTCAATTGACAGGTGGTCTCTTTCCTTTACCACCATCTCCCATTTCTGCTGATACTCCTCCAGTTGTTGTTTCTCATCAACAAGCCTCTTCTCCAGATCCTCCTTTGCCTGATGCATCTCCAGGACATCTTTCTCCTTTTGAAGGAAAAGCCCTTCCATCTCCTTCAGCTTTTGATCTAAAGAGCCCAGCTGATTGTCTTTGTCTGCAGCACAACGATTGATCGCATCTAATTCTCCTTCTAGGTTGCCAACCTTCTCCTCTAGCTCTCTGCGGAGATCATCTTCAGACTGTTTGGCCCTCAATTCTTGATCTTTCATCTCATCTCGAAGAGAAATTACTTGAGCGTCTCTCTCAGAGGCAAGAGTGGAGACTTCTAGGATTTTAGCTTGAAGTTCACCCACTGTTCTCTCAAGTTCCTCACGCTTTGCAGTCTCAAGCTCCTGAGCCTTTTTTCTAAGGCTTTCTTGTTGGTGAATCTCATTTTGAAGCGAGAGAAGCTCAGAATCTTTATGTGAAGCTGTAGCTGTCGCCTCAGCCAGCTGGTTCAGAAGAGAGGTCAGGTTTTCCTGCAACACGTTGTGTTTGGTCTCTAAAACAGACATTTCTTGTTGTTTCTGCACTTCATTTTCACTGTACTGGCAGATCTGCTCTTTAAGAGATGTTACCTCCGCTGACAGAACCAGCATTTCCTCTTGTGTTTCTGATGCGGCTGAAGAAGCAGAGTGAAGCTCTTGCTGGAGTTTTTTAACAGTCTCCTCATGCTCTTTGCGATTTGATTTGATCAATTCGTTTATTTCAATATTTTGTTCCTTCACAAGCTTCAGCTCGTGGTCAACAGAGTCATACTCGTTCCTCAGATTTCTGATTTCTTCATCTTTTAGGGTAATCTGCTCGGACAGTTCCAGAATGTGAGTTTGGAGGCTTTCGATTTTAGTCAAAGCCTGACTAACCTGGTTCTCTCCTTCAGATTTCTCCTGTCTGAGAACATTTATTTGCCCCTGAAGGTCTCCAATGGCCTGCAGATGCTCATTAAGCTCCTGCTGCAATGTGCATGCCTCCTTTTTCAAGGAATCGTTCTCTACTACCACCTTTTGATGCTCTTCCAGCTTCTTCTCATATTCCTGAACTGTGTTCTTGGCGCTTTGCAACTCAACAATCAGGGCATTCAGGGCGTCTTGCTGTGATGCTCTCTCCACTTCCAAACCCTGGATCTCAGCATGCAGAGCATGAACCATCTTGTCTAAAGAGACAACCTTCCCCTCCAGCTCTTCTCTCTGTTGGCGGAGGTCCGCAGAGATTTTGATCTCCGCTGTCAGCTGCACTTCCACTTGCTGCAGACGAGAAACATCACTTTCCAGAGCTGATATCTGCGCAGTGAGCATTTCTTTCTGACTCCGTAAGGCCTCCTCCAGGGATTCTCTCTCCAAACGGATGCTGTTGACAGACTGCTCCAGATCGAACACAACCATCTGTAGTCTTCTGGTTTCCTTTTCAAAAGAGGCTCTCTCCTCAGCCAACAAAGCCTCAACTTCCGTCTTCTCCTTCTCAAGACGGGAAATTGTGTCCTGAAGCTCAGCGAGTTTAAGAGTCAGATCTGCCAGCTCCTGTTTAAGCTTTTCCCACTGAGAAAAACAAAAAGAAATTACATTGGTCAATTCTATGAAGATGTTTTCAGCTCTAAATTAGAACTAAATAGTTGTTTCTTAGAATATTTTCCTTTTAACAGTCAAATGCATGTACTGAAAGAACATGAAATGAGATTTAGACTCTGATTAACCCTGATTACTCTGAGTATTTTAGATTAAAGATAATGTTTTGTATCATCATGATAAAAAAAAAAAAAAGAAAAAGATATAAATCTGCATATGTGATGGACATCAGTCATTCTAATCTTTAGTAGCTCCTTTAAAGGCATCTTGAATAAAACAGCTAAATATTTAACAAAGCATATACAACAGACCTGAACCGGAACCTGAACCTGAAAGTCCATTGAGCATAACATTTTAGACATACTGACCAAATTATAAGAATCTTTCCATCAGAAAACAAAATATAACCGTGTGTAAACATTATTATGACAGAAAGACAGAATATCTCACCTCCATGATGGGTCCCAAAACCTCTCCTCTCTCCTGTGACTGAGCTTTCAGGAGTTCGTCCTCCAGAACGGAGATCTTTCCTTGAAGGATCTCCACTTTCTCACTCAGACACTCCTGAACGAGGAGAACAGGACGAAGAAAATGATACAGATTAATAAATACCAGTCAGGGAGAGCACAAAGCAAAGAAACACAACCTGATTCATTTAATTGAAATGATCTACCCTGTGTGTGACGGCCTCGTTCAACTCGTGCTCGAGAAACTCCTTTCTGCTCCTCCACTCAGCCAGTGATGATTCATGAGCTAACGTGAGTTTTGTAACTTTCTCCTCGGCTCTCGCCAGCTGAGCGAAGGTGTTTCGCACCTGATGAGTCCAGTGTGAGAAAGAAATTAGTTTTAAACAGGTTAGCAATACAGAAAGGAAGGGGGGGAAATAAAAATATCTCACCTGAGCAGCGAAAGTTTGGTTCTCCTCTGTTAGTTCATCAATCTTTTTGTCCTTCTGAGAGTTTTCGGTTTTTAAATCATGGCACTGCTTCACAACTTCGTGCACTCTGCGGAGAAGACTGTACAAGAACCAACAGATTTACAATAAGTCTTATTTCTTAGAATTAGCTAATGCATTAACTAAGATGAACTAGCAATATATTTCATAGCATTTATTAACCTTTTTTAGCCAATACAGACATGCTTACGGCCTGTTTACACCTGGTATTAGGGCTGGGCGATATACCGATAGACACGATTAACCAGTAGAAAATACACATACTTATGTGCCAAAGTGACTATGTCTTTGCAAGGAAACACAGTCCTTTAAGTCTTAAGTGAACGTAAACGGGTGAGAAAGAAAACGCACGAGTATGTTAGATCCGTGCACTCGGCCTTAAAGTAACAGCGGCCTAATTTACCTGGAGCCGTTATTAATGTTCATCAAACAAAAAATAGAAAATCTCTCACTGCCCTTCACTGAATCACTTTTGTAATTTTAATAAGAATAAATGTATATTTAATTTACACAATGAAGGATTTGCAGTGTTTCAATACATTTGATTACTTTTCAATGTATTTAGTATTTCTTATATCTAGCGCTTGAAGTTTTTCAGGTAGGCCTATTTCACTTGTGTCTTTGTTCCATTGTAGTTTGTTTTCCTGTATGATTGTAATTAGTTTGGGTTTTTATCACCGTTTCCTTTTTTTAGGCAAATATTAGTTAAAATGATGACAAGACTTATGAAATTTCAATGGTATCAAAAATGTTGATATCATAAAAACCTTATTTAAAGCAAAAATAGATATATCGTGCATGTCTGTGATCGTAAAATAAAATTACTTATATCATGATATACGATTTTGGTCCTATCGGCCACCCCTATCTGGTATTAAGAAGCGTTTTTGTCGATCGGAACACAAATGGACGATGCTTAATACAGGTGTAAACGGGGTCTGAAATGTTTTGAGCTTGTCCCCTTTCCACCACTTCCAGAAGTAGTTGAAAACGCATTCGATTTGCACCGGATTGCTTTTGTAGTGTAAACACTCATGTGTTCAAACAGCCACAAAAGACCCCTACTCTCCGCCTACTGACTCGTAAACATTATGGGAAGAGCGCTAGCCAGACGGGGTTTAAACTTTGTCGGCTGGAGACACAAGTTGGTATCAAGCACAATGTTCTCTCACCATTCCTGATTTCTAACACACAAACACATAGTGTTTGGCGAAATCTTGCGTCTATCAAAGCAGAAACAAAAGCTGATGCTTTCCGTCGTCTCCGGTCGGATTTTCCTATGTAAATTGCGTGACCTTATATAATCCATTAGATTGAAAGATCTGAAAAAACCCATGCATTTACCCACCCACAGAACCTCCCCTTGAATAAATCAGGACAGAAGTGGTCGAAAAAGGACAAAAGAGACGGATTAAAACTCCAGGTGTAAACAGGAATGTATCTCCCTCGTCTACTTGTGCTCCGATCGAGAAAAACGCATCTTAATACCAGGTGTAAACAGGGCCATAGTCCACCTTCCCCTTCTTGTTCCTCACCTCTCGTTCTTCTCCTGCAGCTCCAGAAGAGCAGCTTTATGGTCATTCTCCAGTTCTCGTTGTTCTCTCAGCATTCGGTCCACCCTGTGCTGCAGCTGGACTATCAGACCCTCTGTGTGCAAGAGAGAGAGAGACAAAAATTCAACCAAATTCACACCAGAGTTTACCTCATTCACTCCAGACGGCATATAGGATACCTTTTTCTGAGATGATGTTGATCTGATCAGTCAGTTCTTTCTCCAGCTCGTCTCTCACGTCTCCCTCATGTGCCAGTTCTTTCCTGAGTCTCTTCAACTGGAAGTGTGGCGTGCTCATTACATCCGGCACTGGAGAGCTGGAGATCAGGGATGCATGGGCATTATTTGGGCATTTATCATTCAGTAAATTAGAATTTCCAAATCTACAAGTTTCCAACATCAAGCAATATTTTTATGAAAGGGAAATGCTGCGAAGTAACAAATCAGTACATATGTGATGCTTAAAGAACTATTCTGTCATTGAGTTAAGCTTAATCTACGACATTTGTAGTGTAATGTTTATTACCACAAAAAATAGTTTTGACCCGTTACTCATTTTCTTAAAAAGGAAGGCACCTTTAATGGAAGCTCCATTTTTGGAGGATTAAAAATCAGAAAATGAAGTTTTTAAATTTCTAAAATCACTCACATAAATTCTTCTGTTAAAATGTGTGAATTTGTTGAGCTGTAAACTAATTTTTATAGTCGTTTTAGGGTTTTTGGATTCATGCCATTGTGCTGTCATGGCGAAAAAAAGAAGTACAATTGTATAGAACTTTGCCTAGATACAGTTAGTGAGCCATTTTTCACAATAAAACCATGTTTACATGGGAGGTAAATAAAAACTGGAAATAAAAATGATGCCACAAATGTGTTGAGTGAGATTAAGTTGTACTGAACATTTCATAAAACTTTAACTTATTGTTTTTGTTTTGTCCTTCACCATGGGATCAGCACAGAAGGCACTGACCTGTCTGAGCTGGAAGCCACTGTGCAAAGCTCTTGAAACTGAACTCTGGGAAGCCGTTGGGACCGGCCGAAGAACGGAGACTCCTCGTCAGTGTACAATAACGAGCTGCCGCTGCTCACACCGCTGGAGTTCGCAACGTTCGCGACAGCTAGAGACAGATGATTGATGAGCAAAGATTACATTTGGTGTAAATATTACAGATTTCACCATACTTTTCCAGTTGAATGATCACTTTTTTGTATTACAGGTTATCAGAAATGATATGTTTAAGTATGCAAATTAGGCATTATCTAATTAGATATACACACATTTTCATAATTTCCAGAACAGAAATCCAAATACTGGATAAAGACAGTTTTAAAAGAATCCTTTTGTTGACATAAGTGATTTTGATATTTTTTAATCACTCAAATCAGAAAATACTGTCAACAGCCAAAAAAAAAAATAAAAAAAAAAAATAATAAAATAAAATAAAATAAGGGTAGTGATATATGAATAAACCCCTCTGTGTATATAAAGCTGCTGAAGTGGAGATTTCTGACTCCGTGAATGAAAAAAAAAAGCCTTTAAAGATATTTATTGTAATTGAAATCTACAGATACAAATAGAAAAAGTGCACTAAAATAAACACTTGTGTATTTTGGATGTTTGCTTTCCACTAATCTGAAACAAAATGTTATGAAAACCCAAATAGCCCAATGTAGTGCCTTGCCTTCATTTACTTAAGCATTATCCATATCTCTTTTGAAAACACTGATGCACAGTCAATAATGCTGAATAATGAAAATGTGTTGAAACAAGCAATCACGAGGCTACTTACGGTCTTGGTCTAGAAACTGATCTAAGCCTTCGTCTAACGACAAACCATCAAGATCAACTTTAACGAAACGAAACATGGATGTAATCTCCGGCTGACACAGACAGACAGAGAAAGAGACACAAAAGAACCTTCGTTAAAGAGTGACAATTTCAAAATGAGCCAGAACATTCAATATTTATTTCAGTAACACTAGATATAGAGGTACGGAGAGCGAAGCATCTAGCGGTCGTTAAAGACTCACCAACTCTGTTCTTGAATCCAAGGGTAATAGGTTGCCCTTTTTAAAACTGCAGTAACAAAGCAGAAGCATCACCTGTGCACAAATAAATGCACAACATTTAACCTGCATATCATTAAAGGAACAATTCACCCCAAAATTATTTTACATGCCTTCCATCTAGAATTTTCAGAAGGAGGGGCTGTGTATAAATCAGTGTGTTTCAGACAGACTGGGAACAGAGGAGCTGCTATAATGGACATTAAAGCATGTTAACGTATTCGATTACACCCAATAAACAACATCATGAACTTTTAAAACACCATCATATGACCCCTTTAAAAATTAGTACATTATAGCTTGATTTCTTTTTTGTTATGCAAACCACTATGACATATTCATAAAATATTTCAATATCTTAGATGCTACAGACCACCAAATATGATCATTCTCATCCTAAAACTATATATTTTCATGTATAAAGCCCCAATTTAGACTCATTTAAATTGGCATAATACACTAGTATAGACTATAGTTTCTATTAAAGTGCCCCTAATATGCTCTTTAATGCAGTCAATAATATAATATGTCTGCAAAGTGTTAAAGTTATAAAGATAAAGTTATTGTCTTCTAAAAAAAAAAAATCGAGTCGTCAGTAATTCCAGTCTCACTTCCTGTTACAAACCCATATAATGTAACAATGTAACACATTTGCATAATTCCAGCCTATGGTCTTCATTGGCTGCCTGTGAACAATGTGTACTTTGCCCCGCCCTCAAATACTTTAGTTGTAGCTGAGACTGTAGTTTGTTTCGTGTTGTTGACATGTCGAGAAAACGCTGTTTTCTACTTTGATGCACATCAAAAGATTGAGGACTCGCACAGGAATTAATACTATAAAACCGACACCATCGTGACTGTTTGTATCACTGTGGATATAAGTGCTGAGGAAGATCCGGAGCTAAAATTCTGATATGCTGTTTCGTTTCCGACATGTGCTGCGAGCGGTAGACCAATCACAACAGACTGAGCCATCTGACCAATCAGAACAGAACAGGCTCTCAGATAGGAGGAGTTTAGAGACTGAATCTTCGAACAAACCATGTTCAGACTCTTTAAGAAATTAGGTGATGTACAATGTGTATTATGAGACAATTAACGTGGTTTTTTTTTTTGTTTGTTTTTTACATTGGATGCATGTAAATCTATTGAAATTAGGAGCCTTTAAAATAACATAATAGGGACATTTTAATTTACATGTTATTAGGTATTTTCTTCTACACACTATAGTACAGTATTGTTAGATGTATATCATAATCTAATTGTTTACTTTACATTTTATTAGATAATATTTTAATCAATATCTAATATTTATTTTAATTTATATTTATTATCATCTATTTAATATAAATATAAATTTTAGTGGTCTTTTATTATGTATTATTCATTTAGTTGAAACCTCCTGATTAGAGCACAAATACCTTGGCAAGCTGGAGCTCCAGGTCAATCCCTTGAGTGATCTTCTGTAAGATGAGGAAACTTTGTCTTTTGGTGAGGTGAAATGTATCTGCATATGGAAAAGAGAAAGTTTTAAACAAGGAGTTCTTAGTACCTTAAATTCTAAATGCAAAAAAATGCTTGAAAAAATTTTGTGCACATCAATCTGGCAAACATTACGTACATAGTTATGATGACCGATGTTGAGATTTCAAAATTTAAATAGCCCAAGTTACTTTTACTGTCAGTGCCTTAACACAACCACATTTATATATTTAAATGAGTGACAAGTAAAAGTATTTTCTGCGTTAACCAACATTTTGACACAAATACTGGCAATAGAGCATAATGTCATGTCACTACTACAAAACAAATTCTCATTAATTTCATGACGTCTACGACAAATGAACTAAAACTACAGATGTGGTACAAGCATGAAATTGACCTTTCGCCGAGCCCCGCCCCCCTTAGTTACTGTTGCTACGTCCGACAAACAAATGGTCAAACACGACCAGCGCGACAGATTGCCATGACTGAAAAAGGTATACCCGTGCGTGTCAGTGACCTTTTTTGGAGCAATACCTCCGCGATATCCTCCAGATCGAGGCAAAAAGGGTTACAGTATGCAGTGGAGGGATATATTATAATATAAAAATACGCAATGAAGGAGACACGACTACTATCTACGTCTCTATCGAGGCTAATGCTTAACGTTACCGGTGTTCATACACATCATTTGTGATGATTATGACAAAGAACAAGGAAACAAGTGTTTAAAAGCATTGAAAGACACTCACTGTTGTGTTTTTGTGTGAAAGAAAAAACTGTCTCTGAAAATAAAAGTGCTGTCAGCAATAATTTCTTATGTGTGTTTTTTCGCATAACACTATGACTAAAATTTTAAATGCTGCAAAACACATGGGAGTTATATTCCCGATGCTGTAGTTTATTTGATCAGTCACAGTATATCATTAATCAAGCTTAATTTGACTTTTCAACTACAATTAGGCAGGTGAACTGAAAGCTTTTACAATATTTTAGCTATAACTTAGGCCTATATCATTGACAAAAGTATGTGGTGCATTTTCTTCCAAAAATGATTTTCTTTCTCAAATTCATGCTTCAAGTTGACAAAGCACAATAAACGAAATCACACAATAACTGTTTAACCAGACATAGCCTTAATTTGCATCTAAATAACTTTCATTGATTGTCTTTCATAATGCACTTACCATAATATTTATTAGGGGGACAACAGATCACAAAAATCGCGGTTGAGACCATAATATTTATTAGTGGGGCAACGGATCATAAAACTCGCGGTTCAGACAATATTATGTTTTTTGAGTTACAGATCGGATAGTTTTTCAGATCAGAAAAACAAAACAAAAAAAACTTTAAGTAGCCATCGATACCACAGCCAGCAGACGTATTTATGCTTCGTAATGTTCGACACATTTAACTGGGATTGGGGCCGTCCACACTGTTTTATCCATTGTAGGCACCGCTCACGTTGTGTTTTTGGCTTTGGGAATGGAAAGACCACAACTCCTGCAGACAATCTCTCGGGGTATGTAGTGTCCGATTTACAAACGCCATGGGCGCACGCTTCACCATCTTGCTAATGTTTGTCGGACCTGCTCACATAGTAACGGTTGCTATGATGTGTGATTGGACAATGGCCGTTTTGGGGGAGGGGCCGGCGAAAGGTCAATTGTAAAAAGAAAGACATGAGCACAGATTTGAAACTCACCATGCAAACCATTGAAGATGATTTTCAATATCTCATCCAGGGATAAAGTCTTTAAAACCTCAATGTTCTCCTCCCCGCTTCTACAGTAATGGATGATGCATTAGTCAGAGGTTAATTAAGTTGCAAGTTATCATGGCATTTCCATATGACCACCATCTCAAAATGACAACTCACAGTTTGCCGAAGATCTCCAGGAGTCGGATCCCATCTCTCATATGAACGAACTCCCAGATCGGCTTCTCGGGAAACATGGCATTCATCTGTCAAAAGGACAACCGTCAATATTAAGATCTCTTGAAACTTTACAGAGGACACATTTGAGTTGTTAAAATTATAAAACAGACATTACAACGTTAAACACGACAATAGATTCAAATAACTACCCAGACAGCAACATACACACATCTGGTATGCGTGGAATCCACATGTGCCAGATGTGTTGTGCCAGACACTATGTTGCTGTCTGTCATTATTCTCTACATTTTTTCTTGAGTAAAGAAACCAAAATGATATACATATATGTAAGTTCTGTACATCTGTGGATGACACACAGTAGAATTTAAGCAATACTTTGTTAGTTTTTTTTTATTTAATTTACCTAAAATATTCTTATATCACTTTTAAACAAAACTATTACTTATAATTCTGTTTGAAATCCAAAAGGAACACATTTGTGTCAAAATGCATTAAAATGAGAGAACTGTCTTACCCATATGAAAAGTGGTCCCACCTTGGTCCTGTTGACCTTCATGGTGGACTCTATTATAAAACATTTTAAATCCGTTGTAATTAAACCAGCAAGATGTCATACAGATTACGAAGTGTGCTTGATGTTTACACTTATGTTGTTAAATCTACTTCTATATAACAGACACTATAACAGCACAAAGATAACATTTTTTCAAGGATATACGATGACATTGGATTATTTTAATCATAATAAACAAAACTCAAACCTATGATACACATCCGTTAACTTCAGTGCACATAAACAGCCTTAATATGACATGCAATGCACATAAACACAAATATAATTAACATTACAGTATAATTATGTTCAAACAGTAAGTTTTTGCTTTGTTTGTTTAATCTGCAGCGTTTTGCCCGCTTACTGCTACATTATCAATGTTTAAGCAACACATCGACCGTGGCAGAAATATTGTCCTCATAAAACAACCAAAAAGCTGAATATACTTGTATATTAATTAATTAGTTGTTTTACCGTGATTTCGGGTCAAGTCGAAGCAAAGACGCACACCGAATCCTTCACTGAAACATTTTCAAATTCAAAACTCACCACGTCGAACTGTATCTGAACAGCTATTGGTCATCACGTGGTGACGCAAATCAAAGTAGCCAATGAAAGCGCAGCTTCTTCCGCAACGCCCTTGTAGGAAGTCTTTCAAAAGTCTCCATTTTAGAATGAAATACATCTCCCAGAATGCAATACTACACGCGTTGTTTCCATGGTAACTTTGTTGTGGTCCACCCATGCTGGCGTTATCCTAACTTTCTATGGTTAAAGAACACTTAAAATCATGACAATGGTGACGACAATTTAGAAAAGTATTCGTTTATTATGTGGTTAAATTTTAATTGTCACTCTATGCACTTTCGTTAAACTTCGTTTCAAGAGGTCAGTGTTTGTACTCTTCCATCTGATTGGAATTTGTAGGTTTTTATCTTGTTTTCTGAAGCCTTGAACATGTTTGGATCTCCAGTGGACTTTTCTTTTAAGGAGCTCAACACAATTCCAGGTGTGTTTCTACAGTGCATACTATTATATTTGTTTGAAAGTTTTGCTTACATCACACTTCTTAATTTTTAGGTCAGAATTCATTTTCTGCTGTTTCAACATTAGAACGCATTTTATTTCCCGAAATGGGGCACGTTTTCGAGTGAAACAAAATAGAACAGAAACAGAATAGAATGCTTTAACGAGTCCTTCCTTTGAGTCGGATCTTTCCAATGAATCGGTTCATCTGGTTCACAGAATCGGTCCGAGCGGTTTTGACTGATGGTGGGAAAAATTACATTAAGAAGACACATTAAAAACAGATTAGTTTATATATATATATAATTTTACATAGCCTATAATATATACATATATATGCTGTATATAGAACATTACAAAGGATTTATATTTCATATAAATGCTGTTCTTTTGAACTTTCTATTCATCAAAGAATCACGAGGGGTAAAAAAGTGAACACTTTTCTTTTAACATTAATCAGAATGTTACTTGAGCATCAAATCATCATCTGAATGATGTTGTTTGGATTAGAAATGCAAAAAATATCGTTAAATATATCAGTAAAAGAAGCACTTAGAAGGTTGTGGTTTAAAAATAAACATTCTGACATAAACACTCTGTCAGCTACACTGTTTACTTATATTTTATTCACGGACATTTGTAATAACCTATTCACAAACTGTTTGCTCAAGCGTAGCATTTTCTCGGAGTTCACTGTGTATCAGCTGCTCCCTGAATCGTGTAGTTCAGTTTTCCACATTTATTGTAGGCCTATGTCATTATGTCAGTATCAGTATTTGCTTTCTACCATGCACAAATAAAAATGTCACTGAACTTGCTGTGTAATTGTAGCAATGAGCACTCAAATACACCAAACCAACAATTACTAAAAACACACACAAAAACCAACAATTTGCACTGCTCCCTGAATCGACGCGCTTGTTCATTTGTGGATGTTAACTGAATCTGTAAATCAGCTATGCTGTTTACTTCTGAATATTATACACTCACCTAAAGGATTATTAGGAGCACCATACTAATACTGTGTTTGACCCCCTTTCGCCTTCAGAACTGCCTTAATTCTACGTGGCATTGATTCAACAAGGTGCTGAAAGCATTCTTTAGAAATGTTGGCCCATATTGATAGGATAGCATCTTGCAGCTGATGGAGATTTGTGGGATGCACATCCAGGGCACGAAGCTCCCGTTCCACCACATCCCAAAGATGCTCTATTGGGTTGAGATCTGGTGACTGTGGGGGCCATTTTAGTACAGTGAACTCATTGTCATGTTCAAGAAACCAATTTGAAATGATTCGAGCTTTGTGACATGGTGCATTATCCTGCTGGAAGTAGCCATCAGAGGATGGGTACATGGTGGTCATAAAGGGATGGACATGGTCAGAAACAAGGCTCAGGTAGGCCGTGGCATTTAAACGATGCCCAATTGGCACTAAGGGGCCTAAAGTGTGCCAAGAAAACATCCCCCACACCATTACACCACCACCACCAGCCTGCACAGTGGTAACAAGGCATGATGGATCCATGTTCTCATTCTGTTTACGCCAAATTCTGACTCTACCATCTGAATGTCTCAACAGAAATCGAGACTCATCAGACCAGGCAACATTTTTCCAGTCTTCAACTGTCCAATTTTGGTGAGCTCGTGCAAATTGTAGCCTCTTTTTCCTATTTGTAGTGGAGATGAGTGGTACCCGGTGGGGTCTTCTGCTGTTGTAGCCCATCCGCCTCAAGGTTGTGCGTGTTGTGGCTTCACAAATGCTTTGCTGCATACCTCGGTTGTAACGAGTGGTTATTTCAGTCAAAGTTGCTCTTCCATCAGTTTGAATCAGTCGGCCCATTCTCCTCTGACCTCTAGCATCAACAAGGCATTTTCGCCCACAGGACTGCCGCATACTGGATGTTTTTCCCTTTTCACACCATTCTTTGTAAACCCTAGAAATGGTTGTGCGTGAAAATCCCAGTAACTGAGCAGATTGTGAAATACTCAGACCGGCCCGTCTGGCACCAACAACCATGCCACGCTCAAAATTGCTTAAATCACCTTTCTTTCCCATTCTGACATTCAGTCTGGAGTTCAGGAGATTGTCTTGACCAGGACCACACCCCTAAATGCATTGAAGCAACTGCCATGTGATTGGTTGATTAGATAATTGCATTAATCAGAAATTGAACAGGTGTTCCTAATAATCCTTTAGGTGAGTGTATTTCATTTTGATGCGCTTAACGTTATCGCTACTGTGTAATAGTAGCCTATGCTATTCACCAACTAAACATATCCTATTCAATGCGTTCACGGTCTCTTTCACGGGCATCATTTGTAGTTGCCTATTCACAAACTGTTTGCTCAAGCGTAGCGTTTTCTCGGAGTTCACTGTGTGCTTTCTACCATGTACAAATAAAAATGCCACTGAACTTTTGCTGTGTACTTGTAACAATGAGCACTCAAAACACCAAACCAACAATTAGCCTACTAAAAACACACACAAAAACTGATTTTGCACGGTCATTTTGCACTAGTATTAGAATGATTTCTGAAGAATCATGTGACATTGAATAAATGATGTTGAAAATACAGCTTTGATCACAGGAATAATTTACATTTTAAATGTATTCAAATAGAAAACAGTTATTTTAAATTGTAATAATATTTCACAATATTACTGTTTTTGGATCAAATAAATGCAGCCTTGGGGAGCAGAAGAGACTTCTTTCAAAAAACATTGTATGGAAATGTGAAGAGGTTCAAGTAATTTATTACATTTCTCCTCTGAAAGAACATTTATACACAAATTATTATCAGTCTGTATAAATGTGCACAATTATTGATTGCAGAGCGTTGCTTTTCCTCTAAAGCACTATTAACTTTCTTTCTGTCCATCCCCTTTTCTTCAGACATTCTTTCTGATGTGCCGAATCCAGGCGCTCTTCGGCTAAAGCGCGACTCAGAGCGGAAGTTCCTCAGCCAGACGCTCAGACTCAACAACAACTTAATCTCAGACTTGTCGGGTCTGACGGACACAGTCTCTGCTCTGTTTGCTGAGCCGAACCGTCTGGCCTGGCTCGACCTCTCCTTCAATGAGATTGAACACATTGACCCAGTACGCACTTCACCACCTGTGTCTAGCAGAACAGTTTGTGTGTAGATTATGTACTATACTAGAGGATCTACATTGACATGTCATTCTCTCTCTTTCCGTCAGGTCCTCACACAACTTAAAGAGTTACGTTTGTTGTATCTCCATGGAAATCGTATTTGTAAGTTGTCGGAAGTGGATAAACTTGCTGTGCTGCCATCCCTCTATACCATCACTCTACACGGCAACCCCATTGTGACCGAGCCTGACTACAGGTATGGTTGAAGGTCAAAGGGCAGTTAGATACACAATCAGGGCCTAAAACTATTTTTTTCCCGCACCTGCCAATGGCCGGTGACTTTGTATCGACCATTGGCAGGTGTGACAAAAAGAAAATGTACCATCTTGGTATTTTTTTTTTTTTTTACAGGTTACAAACTGTTTTGTAAAAACATTCAGTAATAACACCAAAATTTTAGATAACTGTGCAAATTCACAATTCTCTACTCCAATTCTGATACCCCAGCTAAAACTACTAGCCTAACTAATATAAATTAAAAACATTATTAAAGACAGTCAGTAATAAAATAAGAACAAATAATCATATTACAAGCAAAAGCAAAAATAAACACAATATAGTAAAGATGCAAATGAAATAAACAGTGCTTTTTAGGTAGGTCTAACAGTAGTTTTCAGCGACAGAAATGTAATAAAGTAAGCAAATGTAAAATAACACTGTATAGGCTAGTCTATTTTTTTATATAATTATGTCGTTCACATTTGTTAACTTTCATGCATTGTTAGAATTCCTAAAACTTTAAATATTCAAGCCCAAGAAGACGTGAAAGGAGCTCATTTCGTTACTCACGCGCTGCACCATGTGGAAAGTTTTGTGTGCGCACCCATCCGAAGTCTCACTGTGTGAATACTAAACTCTGCTCTCTTTCACGTCTTCTTGCACTTGAGCGGACAATTTAACACAAAATGATATAAAAAGATAGCGAGAATACTAGTAAACATAGTCGGTTATGTCTTAAGTGAACGCAAACAGTTGAAAAAGTAAATGCATGTGTATCAGTATATTAGATCTGTGCATTCGCTCTTAAAGTGACAGCAGCCTAATATTCCTGCTACTGTGTGTTTTTAATGTTGGACAAAGTAGAAAATCACTCACTGCTCTTGACTGAATAACCTTCGTAACTTTAATAAGCATTCATTAATAAGGATGCTTAATTTATGCAGTGAAGACTATGCAGTGTTATTTTACATTTGCTTACTTTATTACATTTCTGTCGCTGTATCTTTAGTATATTGGGTGGCAGTGGCTCAATGGTTCATGTAGGTTGTCTACAAACCAGAAGGTTGGTGGTTCAATCCCCGGTTCCACCTGACCAAGTGTCGAGGTGTCCATGAGGAATGAATGAGTGAATGAATGGGTGAATGTTAAGCGCTTTGGTGGCCATGGGTCTGTTGAAAGCACTATATAAATGCAGTCCATTTACCATACTCGCCAATGCTTTCTTTTACTCGCATTTGGCGAGTGTTCATTTTAGGCCCTGTGCACAATTCAGGGAGCAGAAGAGTTTCCAAAAGTTTTTGGAAAAGTCTTTTCAGTTTCCATTTTTCACCCTTAAGTCGTTCCAGATCTGTTTGACTTATTTTGTTCTGTGCAACTCAAAAGTTCAACAGAAAGCAAGCAGCATGTCATGACTGATGGCGAGTTAATAACAGAACTATAATTTTTGCCTCAGTACAGTGTTCATGCAGTAAACACATCTTGCCGTATCTGAACTCTGTGATTTTCCTCTGTGGATCTCTGTACAACAGGTGCTTGGATCCAGTTACAAACCTCTGCACAGCAACAGTAATCACATATAGTTCTTCTGATACACACGCGGCAGGTGCATGTGTTAAGACCTTTCCCAGCCCATGGCCTATAATCAAGGACAGGTCCAGGTCTGGTCTCACCCCACAATCAAATAGAAAGAAATAAGACCATATATTTTGCACAACAAAGCCTATTTTATGCACCTTTAAGAGTTTTTGGATTGAAAGTATGTTTTAACGTCAAGCACAATTCCCCCCTAAATTCTCATTACTGTAATGCGAAAACAAAATATTTATACATCATGGATTTATTTGTTGTACTTCCATTAATTAATGAAAAATGTCATTAAAAACAAGTGTTATGAAACTGTTAAAATCTTGCTTTTGGGGTCAAATTCATGGGACCGTGGTGTAGTTCGTTTATAGCCTACCTTTAGCTTTTTACTTCAGACGACTGCATTTAAGCTTCAAAATTCATAAAAGTTGTTCATCTGTGAGAATTATCTTGATGGCCAAAACATAAAAGTATCATAAACTTTTGTTGATCACAGAGCTTGTTTTTAGCGATAATCCAACAGCCTATGGGAAAATCCTATGGGTTTTTGTTGAGGGAACCAGCGTGATGCAAACTGCTGGTTGGCCTACAAAGTGACATCATACCTGCACCAGTCGAGCAATAAGTTGCTGGATGCAGTTCACTTAACGGCCACCGGTGTCGCTAATAACTAGGGCTTCTGAATTCTACACACAGACCCTTTAACAAAGCTAGTTAAAGGGCTAGATCACCCAAAAATGAAAATTCTGTCAGTAATTACTCACCCTCATGTTGTTCCATCCCCGTAAGACTTTCGTTCATCTTCGGAACACAAATTAAGATATTTTTGATTAAATCTGAGAGCTGGATCACTCCTTCATAGGCTGCTAGGTAACTTATATCTGCCAGCCCAGAAAAGATAGTAAAGACATTGTTAAAATAGTCCAAGTGACTACAGTGGCTCAACCTTAAGTTTATCAAGCGACGAGAATACTTTTTGTGCGCAAAAATAATGACTTTATTCAACCATCTCTTCTCTTCCATGTCATTCTCCTAAGCTGTTGACATAATGTAAAGGCCATTGCACACTGAGTCCGAAATTCGCATCTGAAATTTTCGCACGTTAAAAAAAAAAAAATCGATCTCACGTTATGTCAATCACGCTTGCACACTGTCTACGAAACTTTCGTCCGTAATAAAAAAATTCGGATCGGGTTTGATTTTCTGCGTTTTCCGCATCCACAGCCAGTATTTTGAGAGGGTTTTTTGACAATTCAGAGCCACGTACCGTACAAGCGAACGACAAAATCCAGCTGTTCTGTCTGCCCAGCGCGTGTGTGTGTCCATACCTTAGATACTGCCAGTCTCTGTTCAGGATCGATTAGTTCACGGAAATTGGTGGTCTTCTTTTTAATATGTGGCTCTAGTATCGCTAGCAAAGCATCAAACTGTTCCACTGACATTCTGATGTATTTTGAATCGCTCGGGATAATTTCGCAACTCCTTGATAAGGAGGTGAAAAAAACTCTTTCCTCTCGGCGCAATCTCAGGATTGGATGGACCCAATATTTCCTTTTTCTTTTTCTCTTTTTTAGAAGAAAGAGGGCAACAAAATCATCCTCACTGTGTTTTTTTCCGCAAAGGTTTAATAAATATGCATCGGACTCAGTGTGCAAGGTTTCTGTGCGTGACGAATTTTAAGGCTGACGAACACGAAAAAACGCATACGAAAATTTCAGACTCAGTGTGCAATGGCCTTTACAGCGCAGCGCTTCTGGGTTGTACATCAGAACGTAGGCTCACTATTGGCTGACGCTGGTCATGCGTGTGATGCTGGCCAATAGTGAGCCTACGTTCTGACGTACAACCCAGAAGCGCTGCGCTGTTACACTACGTGAACTCACTCAGGCCCACACAGAAGAAAATGAATAGTTGAATAAAGTTGTTATTTTTGTGATTTTTTGCGCACAAAAATTATTCTCGTCACTTGATAAACTTAAGGTTGAGCCACTGTAGTCACTTAGACTATTTTAACGATGTCTCTTTACTAACTTTTCTGGGCTGGCAGATATCAGTTACCTAGCAGCCTATGAAGGAGTGATCCAGCTCGCAGATTTCATCAAAAATATCTTCATTTGTGTTTCGAAGATGAACGAAATGGAACAACATGAGGGCGAGTAATTACTGACAGAATTTGGGTGAACTAACCCTTTAACAAACAGGACCTTATTGTAAAGTGTTACCAATTTCTCTGTTATGAAGTGTTGAATCGCTCAGAATTGTGTATAAAATCACAGACGAATGTTCTGTATTCGAGGTATGATTATTCCACTAAGTTGCTTTTCTGCCTCTCTTCCCAGGGCACATTTGATCGCCACCCTTCCTCATGTGAAGATGATTGATTTCAGTGCAGTGACCAAACAAGAGCGAGAGTTGACTTCAGTTTGGCAAAAGAAGAGAAACCCGCGCAAATCCACGAGTCAAAGCAAAGTGGACTGAGCCTTCCTCATCCGACACCCTGTCATGTTACAGATGGCTTGGCTTTATGTCTAATAAACAATGTTTATTAGCAACGGTTTGATCTACCACAGTTAAGTTGCCTTTACTATAACCTCATCCAAAACCGTATAATGATTGCAGGGCTGGAGTTACTTTAGTCACCTAGAGTGTTTCTTCATTAGCTGTTGATGAAGCCACATGGATAAGTGGTGAAACACCTTAAGCAACAGAGTAACGTCCACTAAAGCAATCTAGAAGTGTTGCATGCAAGACAATGAATGAAGAAAATACTCTCATTGTACTCGCCACCAATGTATGTCTGCACATTCAATAAAATAAAATAATACTTTACAATTTTGAAAGTCTTTAATGCATAATTTCATTCAACAAAACAGTATTAACAGAATATTGAGATTAAATTTTTGGTACTAGCCTAAGAAACGAGATCTCTGTAAATCAGGTAGTATTCCACATTTAGGATAACAAACAAACTTGAACACTTATTAGTTCACTGCAACAAAAAAACAAAACAAAAAAAACCCCATCTTGAGTCTTGCAGCGTATTTTATCCCTTTAAAAACCTCAAGGAAAGATAAATGTGCCTTGCGACGATCTAGAGAGCCAATGGTGCCACACGGTCTGTATGCGTGCAAAAATACATAAAATCAAAAATAAATAATTACACAAACATACTGTGTGGCATTTCAAACTCGGTCAGGAAAGAGGGGCAGTTCACTAGTGCTTTCCTCGTCTTTCGGCACAACAGAAGAGAAAAAAAAATAGTTTGACTATGTTAAAGCAACTTCATAATATATTTTTAATTGTTTTTATTACATTAAAAGTGGAACAGGCTAGGTAAAAGTGTCCCTGTTTGCTTAGCTAAAAACAAGCCACTGATCGAGAAGCCTTAAACTAAGGCATAATACAGCCAGGGGGCGCCGTAGAGCCGTTTATGCTTCCCGCTAATCATTCTTCTTGAATCATTTTACACTTTGTACATTAAAGGCATTGACACAAAAACTTCCTTTACAAACTGCCATTCGAACCCACCGCCTCATCCAAAACTCTGTGATTTGACAGTATGTTTACTTGTTAGACAGGCCTCACTGCCCTGGCTCGGTTTAATCAGCGTCCGTGTTTTCCGATATGACTGCCTGACAGTAAAAGAAACCCTTTCCCTCCAGTTACAGCAGAGCCGCTTTAAAGGATTCAAAATGAACCGCAAATGAACCAATATTTTTGATATGACATGGCGCGGCACGTCACTTGTTCTGTTAGCCTATATTTACACTCCACCGCGACATGGCAAATGGAGAAAAATGGTGCCGACTAGTTAAAAACTCGAATTAACAAGGTCTAAAGTTGCAGGACATCCCATACTTTGAGTAGGTAACAGTAATAGACTCAAATGTAAACCAGCCGGGAATCAATTTGATTGACTTTCAAGCTGATCAAGAACAAGAGAGTTCAGCTTCCAATGAAGAATTAAAATAAAAAGTAAAAGGGTTACGTGTGTTACTCTGGTTAGACAGAGGTATTATTTATGCATGTTGCCCATATTCATCAGCATCCCAATCCTGAAACACAGTGCATACATTAATGGGATTTAATTAGGAATAATGAACTCTAAACCACAGTGATTCCAGGCGAATGAATGAATTACGTGCAGAATAACGTGTGTAAAGACGACCCCGCCGAACTGAGTAAAACTAGTACAGGTATAAATGTGAAGTCTGGAGTCTCAGTTTAACAATGTCGAATCAACTGAAAATCCAACAGAAAAAAACAACAAGAAGAACAAATAAAACTAAAATATGCAATCGTAGCAGCTTGACACGACTGTCGAATTTGACATTTTTGTTGTAAAAGGTTTGATTAATGCATGAACACACACCTGAAGATCTACCGGTAACTGATCAAATGCAACTCGTCACAGAAACCGCTGGGATCAGACGGGTTTCCCCTCTCGGATCTGTTCTGTGGTCTCGGGTGACGGATTTACACAAAGAGCTCTGGTTGGGGTGAATATGTTTATCTGCAGGACATTCAGAGAACAAAGACATGGGCGTCTGCATATCAAGCAGTTTGGAAGGAGAACAGAGGAGTGAAAAGGGCCAGAAAGAGAGACAGAAACAGAGAATGTGGGGAGAGGACAGGGTCCATTTTTTGAATCATGGTATAGCAAACTGCACCACCAGCTCTTCCTTGGCATCTACTTTGATTTGTGAGATGGCGCTGTAGGCGTACGCAGCGATCTTAGAGACCTGAGGAGGAAAGAGCACAATAAATAAAACAAAACACTGTCCAGTGAATTCTAGTGCATTAATGTGCAATTAATGTTCTTAAATTCTTAATTTATACACAGTACTGTGCAGAAGTCTTAGGCATGTTAATATCCCCTGAGTTAATATATAAAACTGAGACAAACTAAATCCAGAAGAACTGCGGGAACGTCTCTGAGACGCTTGAAGAACCCGTCCTGCAAAGCTCCCTGAAAAACTATGTGCAAGTGTACCTGGACAAAAGCCGTTTTAAACACAAAGGGTCGTTACACCATATATTGATTTGAATTAGTTAATAGAAGTTAAATCATAAATAAATTCAATTTGTGATTTTATTTTTGAAAGCATTCTCACTTTACAGCATTTTAACACAAGTGCCAGTACTTTTCACAGTACTGTAGCTTTGCAGGAAGGTTTCTTCAAGCATCTCGGAGACGTTCCCGCAGTTCTTCTGGATTTAGTCTGTCTCAGTTTCTTCTGTTTCTTCATGTAATCACAGACGGACTCGATGATGGTGAGATCAGATCATACCGGCTGTTGTCAGACTCCTTGTGCATACACAAATCTCACTGGATTATTACAGTTAATGGCAAAAAGAATGTTTGGAAATGTAAACTGATATTTCCTACTGACACACTACAGCAAAAGATATAAATAACTGACGTAAAACCAATTTTTTTTGGGGGGGGGGGGGGGGGGGATTAACATGCCTAAAGGCCCTTTCACACCGGATGCGCAACGAAAAAGCGAAACGAAAAAGCGAATAGTTCGTGTGCGAATAGTTTGCGTCAAAACCATTCACATCAGCCGCGACGCGAATTTGCAACGTCTGTGACGTTCAGAGAGCTTCAACATTCCCAAACTTTCGCGCCGACAGCTGAGAAAACATGGACACTTCATCATCATCATCCAGTGAAGACGAGCTTTTCATTTTCTTTAAAAGACAGAAAAGAAGGTTTTGGGTGCAACCAATCTTAAAGAACAGAGTCTGAAGGGGAGCATGCTAATTTGCACAGTTTTTTTGCGTCTTCAACTAAACACAGTGGGTTTTGTAATGTCACTACACATTACATGTAACGCACGAAGTTAAAATCATTCGACTACAAACTGTAGATATCACACAAAGAATATATAGTATACTAAAAGCAGCCCTAAATAGTTTCACTACATTTTGTTACATGTTCAAAGTAAACACGGTCTCTGTCGCTTTCTATCCCAAATGTAGTTTAGCCTGCTAGCCTACTCAGCACAGGACTATACAACGACTATCACACAACATACTCACAGTCGTGATAACTGAGTTGGTTGGCAATGCTACGCCACACATTGTCTTTCAAATCGTTGTCCTTGTAGTGTGTGATTGGCTGAAGCCTTTTCTGTCGCCGCAAAAGTAAAAAAAAAAATCGACATCGAAGCGGAAAAAATAAAAGTCGTTTTTTCGCCGCAGCACATTCGCGTTCGGTGTGGAAGCACTAATAACACAAACAGCTGATCAAAAAATAAACCCATCGCGCGAATTATTCGTGCGTCAAAATCGCATCCAGTGCGAAAGGGCCTTAAGACTTTTGCACAGTACTGTACACTACTGTGAATATAAATACAGTACTGTGACCCCGTATGGTCATGAAGAGTTATATTCAGCAAGGATGCATTACATTGATAAAAAGTGACATTTATAATGTTACTAAAGATTTCTATTTCAAATAACTGCCGTCCTTTTAAGTCATCAGAGAATCCTGAACAAAAACGTATTACCGTTTCCACAAAAATATGAAACTGTTTTCAACACTGATAATAATCAGAAATGTTTCTTAAGCAGCGAATCAGCATATTAGACTGATTTATGAAGGATCATGTGACACTGAAGTGCCTCCCAAGGAATGTCTTTGCAATATTTGTATACGCCTCCAGTTGCATAAACCACTACGACTAGCCTTACAAGTTAAGCATCCATTTTTTCTTTAATGTCGTGTCATAGGGTGATTTAATAAGGTGAAGCCGACCTGCTGTACGTCTGCGTAGGGCACCAGGTCAGCGGCGAGCACCTGGTGAGGTTGGCTGGTCAGTGACGGGAGAGGAACCGGCTTCTTCTGAGACAGCGTTCTGCTCAACACCTCCAGCTTGGTGCTTTAACACAAACACACATCATTCAGCTCAATACACACATTTAAAAATGCACTACACAGGAAACTTTAACAAATGGTGAACAGTTACATAACGTTGCCTTGTTAAAGGGATAGTTCACCCAAAAATGAGAATTCTGACATTAATTTCTCACCCTCATGTCCTTCCAAACCCGTAAGACTTTCATTCATCTTCATGAACACAAATGAAGATCTTTGACAGCTACACAACTGACACTTTCAAGCCCCAGAAAGGTAGTAAAGACATCTTTAAAGTAATCCACGTGACTCCAGGGGTTTAACATTAATTTTATGAAGCAACACGAGTGCTTTGTTTGTGCAAAAAAAACATAATTTACCACTTTATTTACAAAATTTGAATCTCCAACGCGCATTCACGAGAGAACCACGACACATACAGGTTCAGGATCAGAAAGCACTCAGATTTCATCAAAAATATCTTCATTTGTTTTCTGAAGATGAACGAAAGTTTTACAGGTTTGATTCGACATAATGATGAGTAATTAATGACAGAGTTTTCATTTTTGGGAGAACTAACCCTGTAATTTATTCAAATCTGAACCTAAAATACTGATGATGTTAAGAAAGTTGGTTACACTTTATTTCGATAGTCCACTTTAGATTTTAGTCTTAGTTTGCAACTACATGTCAACTAACTCTCATTAGAGTATTAGTAGACTGTTAGGGTTCGAGTTAGTAGGATAAGTTGACATGTACTTGCAAAGTTACTTATAGTCAGTTACTTATAGTCACTGTTAATCTGTTGTGGGAACAATAAATTAAAGTGTTAGCAGATATCAAGCAGACAGTAATACTACTAATGACTGCATGTAGTTGCAAAGTTACTGATAGTTAATAGAATGTCTAAAGTGGACATTTGAAATAAGGTTTTACCAAAAAAGATGTTCCACATATAGCGTTGCATGGTTATTTAGGTAACAAACCAACTTGAACACCGTTAGCACACCGTAATAGAAAACCAAAAGAAACCATCTTGTGCATTTTATCCCTATAAAAACCTCTAAGAAAGAGAAACGTGACTTGCTATGATCTAGTCTACTGTATATGGCATTTCAGAACAGCAAACACACCTGTACTGTCTAGCCTTGTCCATGTATTCATGTTGCTCCATGCCTTGAGAATCCACAGCCGACACGTCAATTATGTTCCTACCCAAGAGAAAAAGAAAAGGTTTTCATCCACCAACAGCCCTAAATGCAGAAAACTGTGTATTTTTGTCTTGTTTCCAGTCCAAATATCTAAAAATTCTTAAATCAAGATGCATTTACTAAAGTAGTAAAAGGCCATAAGATATTATGTCTTGTTTTCTAGAGAAATAAATCAAAATTAAGAGAGTTGTTGCTTAAAAAGCGCAAAATTATCTGCCATTGGGGTAAGAAAAATAATCTTAATAATATCATTTTTCTCGCCCCATTGGTAGATAATTTTGCTTATTTTAAGCAACAACTCACTTAATTTTGATTTATTTTCCTAGAAAACAATATCTTATGGCCTTTTACTATAGTAGATGCAACTTGATTTAAGAATTTTTATATATTTGGACTGGAAACAAGACAAAAATACGAAGTAAGAGCAGCATTTTCTTGCAGTGTGTGCTGAATAAGGACAGGACTCGTACAGGGCTGTGCGCTGCAGGATGACCGTGAGCAAGGCCTGCTCGTCTGTGCGGTTGGACGTCAGGCTGTCTGCGTTTCGCTCCGAGCCATTGGTGGGTTTTCTGTCCAGGTTTGGGTCAGGAATCAATGGCCTCACCTCGTCATTCTTCTGCACAAAAGAGTCGAGAGGTCAAAAGCATGATCACGGAAAGACACACCAGCACACATCTTTAAGAAGGCAACACTGACCTTAAACAGTGACTGAACAGCTATTTGTCTATGTGATGATAGTAATGTCAGTGACAATATGTGAACCTGGATCACAAAACCCAGTCACGAGTCGCACTGGTATATTTGTGGCAATAGCCAACAATACATTGTATGGGTCAAAATTATCGATTTTTTCTTTTATGCCAAAAATCATTAGGATATTAAGTAAAGATCATGTTCCATGAAGACATTTTGTAAATTTCCTACCGTAAATATATAAAACATTTATTTGAGTGAGTGAATGCAGCACAATCACAAACATAAATGCACAACTTTAAAGGAGATTTTCTCAATGTTTCAATTTTGTAAACCCTCAGAATCCAGATTTTCAAATTGTCACATCTCAGCCAAATATTGTCCTATCCTAACAAACCAAACATCAATGGAAAGTTCATTTATTCAGCTTTCAGATGATGCACAACTCTCAATTAAAAAAAAAAAAAAAAAAAAAAAGGCCCATGTGACTGGTTTTGTGGTCCAGGGTCACATATGTGTGCAGCTATTGGTTCCAATTAACATTTCAATGATATTTATGAATCTTACTCTGAAACGTAAATGCTGCAAAGTTTTCAAAAATAAAGGGATGTTTAACGACACCAAATGCTTTGTAAAAATCAACAACAAAAAATATTAGAAACCCACTCCCTTGAACCACTTCCCTAAAATCGAGTGACAATGTGTCTCACTCGTCAGAGGCGGAGCAAGTTTTTACATTTTGGGTTGAAATCAAATTGAGTTGACTTTAACCCCGGGTGGCTTCAGGTTGACTGAACCGGTCATAAGTATACTGTAAGTTGCTCTGGATAACAACATCTGCTAAATGACTTCCTCTTTCATATTTCCCAGACTCTGCAACAACTTACAAACTTGCATCACTTGACCCTGCACAGAAGTGATTTATACAAAGACTGCTTTTTCAAACTGTCAGTGAATCATGTATAGAGGACCTGAAACCATACTTGAGTAAAAGTACAGACACCTTACAACGAAAATGACTCATTACAAGTCACTGATTTCAATACAACTTTAGTAATTGTCTTAAAGTACCTGATTTTAACAGTATTTTACTCATACTGAATGTAGGCTCAAAGTCCTCAACACCAGAGAGACATACCATTGAAAAACAAGAAACTGTTGGTTTGTGAGGAGAGCAATCACATGTTTATTCTCTAAAATCAAAATAAAACACCTCAAAATTGCAATAAATCAAGGTCAACACAACAGCCTCAGTTAAGCTCAAGTGCTCAAAAAGGGCATAAAAATACAATATCCTTCAAAAAGGTCTCTTCCATATGACAGATACATAAAATAATGCGGAGTAAAATTAAATAGTCAAAGCCTAGCACTGGACAAGCTGGTTTCGGCCTCTCTCATATATGAAAATCCTGTGATTCAGAAACTACCTGGTAATGCACTGGCAGTCGTGTAAAGTAGCTTTGTTGACAAGTTTGGGTGAGTAAAGGCGAAACACATGATCTCGTACCTTCAACGCCCTGTAGATGGTGATATCCCTTCTTTATAGCACAAATAAACTGCTGCAGAAAAAGATTGGTGCCATGCAAAATGTACCAGGTAAAACTGCATTACTAATATAATTGAGTAAATGTAGTCAAGTAGAGAATAAAAATTGCTAATATCTTGGATACTCAGTAAAACTACAAAGAAGCCAAAAAGATAAAGTGACTAATTACATTTACTCAAATACTTTACACCTCTGATAAAGATCATTTTATAGAGATTTGGCCCAAAAAAAGTCTATTAAGTATTTTATGGCTTAAAAACAAGTTGAAAAAATACAGTGTAGTCCAAAAGTACAATAAATAATATGTTTTAAACGTTTGATATAATAATATTACAGGGTAACAATATGAGAATTTAGAGAAAATTATAATGAGAATATATTTGTATTTGGAATTTGTATTAGACTTTTAAAAAATCATGAATCACAATTTATTTCACTGTACTTCATTACATTTGCTCAGTAATTACATATATTTCCAGGCCTGGATTTGAAACCCCACTGATATCAATATCACACTTTCCATGACATTGGGAACCCTGAGTACATAATTTCCTCATTCATGACCACATTTCAGATCCAGGGATCAGATCCACACATACTCTCAGTTTATGACATTTCATATGTCTAATCATAATGGATCCAGCACTGAAGCCAATAACTTTGATTAGAAAACCAATCAAATGAAATGAGGCATTAGAGTAAGTTTGGTGTAGTTTTGAAACACACACACACAGCATTGGCCTGTTCGTGTAGCCAGAAATACAAACACACACCAATAATAATAATAAATATGTGATGTATGTTATTGTTGCAGGAATACAAACGCCACATTCAGCAGTTTTTATGGCTGTTATATGTGTCTGTTGCTCAGATCTCCTCTACCTGCTCCGACGTCTCGCTGTCGCTGCTGAAACAGCACCCCATGATACACGCTCAGCGGGTTCAGGCTCTCTTCTGGGCGAGTTTCTCGTCTCCTGAGCGGGTTTTATTATTTTGTTTGCTGGCTGTGAAGATCTTCGTTGCAAACGCAGGGACCATCACATGACAGCACTCCCAGCCGTGTCACGTGACTTCCGTTTTAACTACCCTGGCACGTCATTTCCGTGACCGAGAGCCGTTAAGTTCGTTATCGACTGATAAAATATAAATAAATAAAGGCGTCGTAGGAGATTTCAGTGTTTTACTCTTATTAGTTTCTGAAATTAAACAAAAACGTGTCATATTCTACGCGATTGTTTCTCATTGGCTTAATTTCAGGCGTGATATTTTGTAAAACACCTTAGTTGGAAGAAAATATTGACAAATATAACGTTATTAATAATATATTAATGTAATTATGATGAACTTATTGGCTTATAATAAGAATAAACATATTGGCTTTGTAAAAGTTTAGCTCTCTATCCAACTATTTTCTTATAGTAAAACATTTGTAAATGTTTGCAGTTCTACTAATTACATGAAAACTAAAAACCATTGTGGGATGATTATGGGATTAAAAAGTAACTTTACCAAAATGACTATATTTCTAAATAAATAATTAAATGCTACACAATATAAAGTCACATCTCTCTCCCTGTTGTGTTTTGCTTAGGCTACTGCAAATAGGTAATTGTTGTTTCATGGATAAATAGCTTTGTGTTAGCTTTTGTGTAATAAAGTATGTTGTACTTTATCTAGCCTATGTATTTAAAAAAACAATACTGTAACTGTAATTGGGTGAAGTTGAATAGAATATATTATTATTGTGTGTTATTAATTATTATGATAGTGTATTTGCTTCATAACAGTTTTTTTTAATTATGCTTCCACTTTACAAACAAACAAACAAGGTCCATAAACAATTTTCTGAATATAACACTTGATCAGCCTTATAGGTTAGCATAGCCAGTAACAAAACAGAAAGATCACAATAAAACAAACGAACAAATAATTCAATAAAATACAAAATAAAATTTGAAACAAATAAATCATAAGGGCTTTTTTAATTAAATGATATGAATCCAAAATAGAAATCAAATTAGAACGTTTTCGTGTTCTAACTTATTTTAAAGATTTGCACATAGAGTTTAACCTTATTCATCCACTGGTTAAAGTTGGGCTTCAATTTAAATCTGCACTCATGAATGAAAAACTTTCCAAGACATAACAAGAAATGTATAACAAAATCACACTCTTTATTTTCCAGACAAATACCAAACCTAATTAACTTCACAGTGAGTGGTGGAGGAGAGTTCACCCTCCCTGGACAGTTCTGCACATCTCTCTTGCTGATGGAAGGCTGAGAGTTTCACTGGTAACGAGGTACATTCAAAGTCACAACGTAGAAAAAAGTGTATGAATGTGACATGTGAATGTGACTTATTTCCTTATATGTGGAAATAATGCTGTGTCGTCAGCAAACTGAGTTAGAATTATTGGCCTATTCAACACTGTTAAACCTTCAAAACCACTATTTTTAATCAATATAGATAATAGCTCTGCAACCATTATAGATAATGGTGAGCTACCACATCCCGCACAAATCCCCCTTTTAATGGGAAATCTTGTGCAGAGCTACGGAGCTATTGATATAACATTTCAATGAAATTTATGAATCTTACTCTAAAACCAAAATGCTGCAAGGTTTTCAGAACAAAGGGATGCTCAACGACATCAAATTCTATGTAAAAAAAAAAAAAAAAAAAAAAGAAAGAAAAAAAGAAACCCACTCCATTGACCCACATCACTAATCAAGTAAATCTAAAACCAGTCTAATATTATTATGGATTGAATAACATTCTGAAATACTGATTGTGTCTCATTAATTATAGTAGAAATATCCTTTTTCAGCCTAGTGGCAATAGCCCCAGATTTTTTTTTTAATTATCGGTGTTAAGCAAAGTGATAAGACTCTTTTATCTTTATCAGCTTTGGGAATCAAATTTATCAAGCCTTGCTTCACTTTCAACTCTTTCTTTTCAAGACATTCTTTATAGGGCACGGAATAACAGATTTCTCAGGATTGGACATCCCTGGTTTAAAGGCATCGTTTCCACTGAATCCAATTCTTCAATCCTAAGATCTGAATCACATACAACTTTAAAAGAGTCTTCAATACGTGGGATATTGTTCTGGATTTTAGCACACACACACACAAAAAAAAAAAAAAAAAAAATCACAAAAAAATAAGACTCAGGAGAAATCTGAAGAATATAGTTTAGAATAGAACTGAAGCACTTGCTTCATAACAGAGCGGAGATGTGATTTACTGAATGCGGCCCCTTTAAGAAATATGACACCGCGCGCACTGAGCATGCGCAGAAGAGAAGAAACGAGATACACACACGACACGAGAGACGAGACGAGCGCTGAAACTTTCACCAGTCGAGGCTGAAAGTGACGCTGTTAACGATCCTGAATGAAGGACAAATGTGGAATATTTTCTTCGGATGTCGTATATTTCCAGTCTGCAGGTCGGAGATGTTATTGATGTTTGTGTTGCCTAAATGTACAATGTTCTTAGTGTAACGTACAGAGAATTAAACATAGTCATTCATTTTGATCAGCCACTATTCAGTCTGTACAAATTGTGTATAATTGCTGTTATCTTTGTTAGATTTGTGTTTAATTCATATATTAATTGAAGAATTTAACCTGTGACTTGTTTCATCACATACAAATGAACAACCTTCATATAGAGCCGCTTTAAATGCTACTAATATATAACCATATCAAAATGCTCTGTTTCAAAAACCAAGCCTAAAATCATATGATAATTTAATTTGAGAAGTGTAATTATTAAAGTATTTCAGTATAAATTCAGTAACCTTGAATTTGGCAGATCTGTTGTCCCTCACAACAATTCACCAAATAAGAAAGCTTCATTCAGTTCAACAGATTAGCCGTAGGCTAACGATACTACTGTACTAATGTGGAGAGAGTTTGAGTGAGCAATGTCTATCCATTCATCCAGTTAGTTTATTTTCAAGTACATTACTGGCAAGACAAATATTTGTAAATTTGTATTGTCAAAGTAATTTATGAAAGTAATAATGTTTAACTGAGCTGCTGAAAAGCATCATATCCTCCTGGGACCCAAGAATAGACTTTTGTCCACTGTAGTGGACATTATATTTTAGTGAATTTCTCTGACATCATACATGTCACATGACACAACCTGGGTGTCCTGTAAAGAGCACATTCAGGACTTTTCAGAGATACCAAATGTTTGGAGGTTTCACCATGAAAACAACTTCTCCTTGGTCTTTAAAAATGTCTGACATTAATTTAGTGATCAAATGTAGCATTCTTATGGAAATATGATAATATATTGCAATTATAATTTAAATTGGACTACTTTTCAAATTGTATTTCATAAAACAACATCTCAGGAAAATGTTAAGGGGTTTCAAATTAAAAAAAAACTTTCTGTTACAGAACAGGGCGTTGATTTCAAACGTGTCCACTGTAGAGGACACCAGGACTTAAATCATGTTTATCAGGCATTTTGTGAGACACAACAAGTGAATATGGAAATAAATTATACATCAATATTCCTAAGAAATATTAGATATTATTACTCCAATTAATGCCAATTATTACTCCAATTATTACACTTCTTTTTTCATTAAATGTTGCTCCAAGAACACATTAATGTGCAAATTAGATACAGTGTATAGATACATTGCATTGAATGGGAATATTAATTTATGGCCATTTTACCCACATATTGCATAAAGTAAAATGGTGTATCAATTCATTCCGTTATTTCTTTCATAACATAGTTGAGAATAATCTTTATACAAATTTTGGTTGAAAAAATCCTGAAACCCCAAAATGTATTGGTGATTGAAAAAAAATCCCATTGTTTTTGCCTATACATATAATTTCATGCCATTTTATTTTTTAAACAACTTAGTCCTGGTGTCACTACAGAGGACATAGCATAACGTATGAATAAAATATTATTTTGCAAAAATGTTTTTTTTTACCATTTGTTTATTGTGCTCTAAACAGTGTGATGACATGGAAAAAAACTAAATTCACAAAACTTTTTTTTTTCTGGATCTCAGGAGGATATCTCAATCAATAAACCCTGTTTTCAGCTCATTCATTATAGTAATGTCTGAGATCTTCTGTAAACTGGCACATCATTAGTGTCAGACAAACTACAGGATCATCACTTTATGTGATAATCACCTATCCGTGTGTTTTTAATGTTTTACCCCTCAGGTTAAAGTACATGACTAAAAATACAATTAAAGGCTACAGAAAACCAGAAACCACACCTGCAAACTCTCTTTCTGACACTGAAATAGACCATTCCTGTGATTAGTGCAGATCTGGGGAGTTTTTATTTTAATGTTTATCTGAAGGGAAATGACTGTCTTCATAAAAGTTTCGATGGCATCTTCTTTTTATCTTTCCTCAGTATGATGCCTAATAAAGTAGTGTTTATAAGTGCTTGTGTTCAGGAGTAACCGCTGTATTTCTGCTTTTCCACAAGCGCCACCTTCTGTCAGAGAGAGAATTTGCATTACATACATAGTAATTTATAGGCTCAAATGTGAGGTTTACCATTTTTTAATAACCCCCCCCCCCCCCCCCCCATTCAGTCTGTACATATTGTTAATTAAGTGGATGTCTGTCATCTTATGTTAGATTTCAGATTAGTTTAAATATTAATTGAATAATAGAACCTGTGCCCTGTTTCATGCTTATAATATCCTGGGTTACATAAAAACGAGCAACCTAGAGCTGTTTAGTACGCTACTAATATGTAACAATCAAAATGCTTTATATCTGAGCTAAATATATTTGAAGCACCATATGTGTTTTGCTTTCAAAGTAATCCAGTATAAGTTAAGTATCTATTCTTTGATTTTTTTCCAGATCTGGTCCTGTGGGCGTCAGTATCACACAGTGATCACAGTTCACACCTGCAGTGAAGCCCCTCCCACAACAATTCACCAATAAATACTGGGAATATTCCCATCATCCTACAAGAGAAGGACAAACTCCAGGAGTATCAGCTGAAATCTGTGTGACTGTTAAAGATGGAGTTTATTAAAGAGGAGATTGAAGACATGAGAGATCCAGAACCATCCAGAATAAAACATGAAGATACTGAGGAACAAATAGGTTGGTGTCCATGATAGACAAATGATAGAGAAATGCATCTAAATGATCATAACCCAGTTTTAATCGTATTAACAAGTGAATGACAGAATTGACCTTTGCACATCAAAGACACTTTGGTAACACTTTACAATAAGGTCTCATTTGTTAACATTAATTAATGTATGAACTAATGTAAATGTAAAAATCCAGCTGTTCATTGTTTGTTTGTTACTTAACAAATGTTAGGGGTTGGTTGATTATTATTTCACTTTTCTAACTTTAGTTAGTGTTTAATGTTGCTGTTTGAGCATAAACAACATCTGCAAAGTTACAAAGTTCAAAGCAAAGGGAGATATTTTCCTTTACAGAAATCGCTTTTTAAGGACCACAACAAACGACTGATTGGGACTACACAAGCTTCCCCCCGGGTTAGTGACATCACAAACCCTTACATTTACATAAACCCCGCCCCTAGGAACATGCAGTCCATGTTGAGAAGAGGAAGAGTTGTTGTAGTCGAGCACAATTGTGAGTCTGTTCAAGCTGTCGCATCCGTCTTTTCACATTTATTACAATACAGTCCGTAACACAAATGCAATAGCATGGCATCTTACAACAGTACCCACATGAGCGATTTATAGATTATCATGACAGAATATGCTAATTAATGACTTGAAGATAGTTAACTCCACATCAGCTGCATACATTCATCAACTAACCATTCAGAAACATCCTGTTACATTTCACATGTTGTCACTTCTTCTTAAATCTCTCCATTATTGTCCCACTCCAGTTTTTAAACATAAAAGGCAGAACAGTTTCTGACATTTCTGTGCTTGTCTGTGTGAGGAAATTGGAGCTGCTAACACACACAAGCTGTTGTAGCTCCGCCCTCTGCGCCGGGAGCAGCAGCTCATTTGCATTTAAAGGAACACACACAAAACAACGTGTTTTTGCTCACCCTCAAAAAGGGACAATTTTAACATGCTATAAAACTTATCTGTGGGATATTTTGAGGTAAAACTTCACATACACACTCTGGGGACAACAGAGACTTATTTTACATCTTGTAAAAAGTGCCATTATTCCACCCCTTTAACAAATACAACTTTTGATTTTAATAATGTATTATAGTAAATGTTGAAATTACAACAACTAAGATTAATAAATGCTGCAGAAATAATCATTGTTTGTTCATGTTAACTACATGAGTTAACTAAGGAAACCTTATTGTAAAGTGTCACTGATATACAGACAGGTGTCTTGTTTTCTGCTATGTGTTATTAATTTTCACTTTTAACCTCATTGAACTGATTCTAACTGATTAATACATTTATTTTAGTCCAGATGGAAGTGACGGAGCAAAGACAGAAACTAAATGGCTTGAAGAAACACTGTGACTTACAAACTCAAGGAACAAAAGCCAAAAAGCTGCACTCCTGCTCTCAGTGTGGAAAGAGTTTCCAGAATAAAGGAAACCTTAATAAGCACATTAAAATTCACACTGGAGAGAAACCGTATCCATGCACTCAGTGTGGAAAGAGTTTCAGAGATGCAACAGGTTTAAAAAATCATCTGCACATTCACTCCGGAGAAAAACCATTCAAGTGTGATCAGTGTGGTAAAGGTTTTAATTCGTCATCAAATCTAATACAACACCTCAAAGTTCATTCAGATGAGAAGCCTCACTTGTGTTCTTTCTGTGGAAAGAGTTTTTCACGGATGGACAGTTTTAAACTTCACCAGAAAATACATACCGGTGTGAGAGATCATGTGTGTTGTGACTGTGGGAAGAGCTTTAATGCATCCTGTGAACTGAAACGGCACCAAAGAAGTCATACTGGAGAGAAACCGTATCCATGCACTCAGTGTGGAAAGAGTTTTTCTCAAGCATCAGGTCTCAGTGTTCATCTGCTCCGTCACTCTGGAAAAAAAACTTTTAACTGTGTTCAATGTGGTAAATATTTTATTTTGTCATCAGATCTAAAAGACCACCAGAAAGTTCATTCAGATGAGAGGCCTTATGTGTGTTCTCTCTGTGGAAAGAGTTTTCCACGGCTGAAGAGTTTTAAACAACACCAGAAAACACATAATGAAGTGAGAGATCATGTGTGTTGTGAATGTGGGAAGAGATTTACTAGAGTTGATTGTCTGAAACGTCACCAACAAATTCACACTGGAGAAAAACCTTACAAGTGCTCATATTGTGACAAGAGTTTCGCTCGGTTGGGACGCCTAAAATCACACGAGCGAATTCATACTGGAGAGAAGCCGTATATCTGCACTCAGTGTGAGAAGAGTTTCAAAGATGCATCAGGTTTAAAAAAGCATATGTTTATTCACACTGGAAAAAACACTATTTAACTGTGATCAGTGAGGTAAAGATTTGAATTGGTCATCAAGTCTAAAACAACACCTTGTAGGAAACTTATAATCGAAGACCAGGAGACTTGGTTGTACCTTCAGCAGGATTCTTCATTGAGAACACAAACTGTCGGTAGCTGCAGTCATCAAGTCTAACTAAGGCAGTGTACATTCATTGTAGTTTATATACTTTTAGAGGGCAGTGCTTAGAAATGGAGACAAAGCACCAGACCTTAAAGCATGCAAATGAAGTATCCATGTTTAGGAACCCGCCATAGACTCTAGAGTGTTACCAATCCTAATCCAATCAGCATAACTATTCAAAGACTGGGACAGGGGCTCCAAGAGCCATTAAAGACAGAAGGTGAGAGTCTCAGTAATCTGACTCATTTAACTTACAATAGAGAGAACAGGACTGGCAGGAATCTCTTGCTGGAAACATTGCTTAAAGGAATAGTTCACTTTAAAATGAAAATTCTGTCATCATATACTCACCCTCATGTTGTTTCAGACCTGTATGAATTTCTTTCTTCTGCTGAACAGAAAGGAAGATATTTAGAAGAATGTCAGTAACCAGGCAGTTTCTGGGTCCCATTGACTTCCATAGTATATTTTTTTCCTACTATAGAAGTCAATGAGACCAGAAACTGTCTGGTTACTGACATTCTTCTAAATATCTTCCTTTCTGTTCAGCAGAAGAAAGAAATTCATACAGGTCTGAAACAACATGAGGGTGAGTATATGATGACAGAATTTTCATTTTAAAGTGAACTATTCCTTTAACAGCTGATATTCCATGACCATAGTTTGTTCTCTTTTCAGTCACATGTGTTCCTTTGTCTTAGTTTCCCCCCTATCATTAGTTTATATGGACACTGATTATAATCACAGCTGTGTGTCGTTAAATTCCAGTTTTGTACAAGTTCCTCCTTTTAAGTTATTTAATAAACCTTGTGCAATTTTTATAATCACACTTGTCTTCATTGGACAATTCCTGACTGCTGTAAAGGGGGTTTCTAATAGGGGTTTAACAACTTTAGAGTTTTTTTTTTAAGTCGGCATTTGTGTGATTAAAATTGAATCGACGTCGACTAGTCAGTAGCCGCGTTTCCATTACCCTTCAAATTGCGCAATTTGAAATCGCGAATTGAAAATACGCCCAATGGAAACACGTCAATTTCGCAAAAACTCCCATTTATCGCAAAAATGTTTTTACGCTCGCATGAGGTGGTTTTTCAGGCAATTCGAAAAATAAATATTTCACAAAACTGCAATGGCTAACTGTCAGCTGACGTAGATGACGCGGTATATTTGGACATAATACGAGACATTAATAAATTCATATAAGACAAAAGAGTTACAGAAATAATGGATTCTAAACCTCAAATAAATGCCACAATCAAGACCTCGAAGCAGAAATGAGGGAGAAACACCCAGAAATAGCTCATATGTGCCGCTCACAAGTATAACTAGATGTACCGCATCGCGGTACAAAATATGACCGCCGCTCAGGCCTGCACTGGCTTTCCACAAAAATAAATGACGTGGAGTAATTTGGCTGTATTGCGTGTTTATGTATATACCTAAAAAAAGTAGTAGTATGTGCATGTCTGTCTGTGTGTGTGTGTGTGTGTGTGTGTGTGTGTGTGTGTGTGTGTGTGTGTGTGTGTTTTGTGTGTGTGTGTGTGTGTGTGTGTGTGTGTGTCTGTGTGTGTGTGTGTGTGTGTGTGTCTGTGTGTGTATGTATGTGTGCGTACATGTGTGCGCGTGTGTGTTTGTGTGTGTGTGTCTGTGCATGTGGATTTGTATGTGTGTATGGGTGTGTGTCTGTGCGTGTGGATGTCAGTGTGTGTGCATGATTGCGTTTGTTTGTATTCCTGCATGTGTGTGTGTGACAGTATCATCCTAAACCAGCAACCCTTCGCTCAACAGCACCATCTACAGGCCGATGAGTGTACAGTCACTAAATGTGCACATAAATGAATTTATTTTATACCCCCCCCATGGATGAAATTCTACGAAACTTAGCAGAGGATACCCCCAGAGGATGTCAAGTTAATCATACACATGAAATATGGTGCAGTTCTGAACATCTCCACTGAAGATAGGGGCGATTAAAGCAGAATAATATTGCATTTTCATTTTTTATGGGAGGGGCGCAAATCACAAATGAGTGATTATGGGCTAGGTTGATGTGGGCCCTTAAGAGCAACATACCATAAAAATTTCTTCATCCTCGGTGCCACGGTTCAGGTAGTTATTTAGGAAAAACTGCTTTTTTTGGGGTTTGGGGGGGCCCAGCGCGGGGGGGGAGTGGCCCCCGGGGACCAAACGAAATTTTTCCGTAGAAGTCTAGTGGGGCTACATGCCCACCAAATTTCATGTTCCCCGGTGTCCCTGGTATCGTTGACGAAAAATTTACGGGGGCCCCAGCGCGGGGGGGGAAGTGGCCCCCGGGGACCAAATGAAATTTTTCCGTAAAAGTCTAGTAGACCAACATACCATAAAAATTTCTTCATCCTCGGTGCCACGGTTCAGGTAGTTATTTAGGAAAAACTGCATTTTTTGGGGTTTGGGGGGGCCCAGCGCGGGGGGGGAGTGGCCCCCGGGGACCAAACGAAATTTTTCCTTAGAAGTCTAGTGGGGCTACATGCCCACCAAATTTCATGTTCCCCGGTGCTTCGGTGTCCCTGGTATCGTTGACGAAAAATTTACGGGGGCCCCAGAGCGGCTGGGGGAGTGGCCACCGGGGACCAAACGAAATTTTTCCGTAAAAGTCTAGTAGACCAACATACCATAAAAATTTCTTCATCCTCGGTGCCACGGTTCAGGTAGTTATTTAGGAAAAACTGCATTTTTTTGGGTTTGGGGGGGCCCAGCGCGGGGGGGGAGTGGCCCCCAGGGACCAAACGAAATTTTTCCTTAGAAGTCTAGTGGGGCTACATGCCCACCAAATTTCATGTTCCCCGGTGCTTCGGTGTCCCTGGTATCGTTGACGAAAAATTTACGGGGGCCCCAGCGCGCGGGGGGGAGTGGCCCCCGGGGACCAAACGAAATTTTTCCGTAAAAGTCTAGTAGACCAACATACCATAACAATTTCTTCATCCTCGGTGCCACGGTTCAGGTAGTTATTTAGGAAAAACTGCATTTTTTTGGGTTTGGGGGGGCCCAGCGCGGGGGGGGAGTGGCCCCCGGGGACCAAACGAAATTTTTCCTTAGAAGTCTAGTGGGGCTACATGCCCACAAAATTTCATGTTCCCCGGTGCTTCGGTGTCCCTGGTATCGTTGACGAAAAATTCAGTAAGGTGACGGGAAAAAAAAAAAAAAAAACTTTGACAATCCCTATATGACCGCTTTCGCTAGCTACGCTAGCGGCGGTCATAATAAGGGTCGTTCCTTGCCATTAAAGCTTGGAAAACACACATACATCTCCTTTGATTAATAATAATGGCTAGTGCAGTGGCTGGGATATAGTACAGAAACCTACCAACACCGTTGCCATGTTTTTGGAATGATTTTACTCATCGCGAGAGGAAAAAATTAAGTTTTAGTCGCATAACATCTGTTAATGGAAACGGCGTCATTTCGCAATAGTTTTTTGTCGACATTTAGAAAAAAACGCAAAAGTTTTGCGCAAATCTGTAATGGAAACGTGCCTACTGATGACATCATTAATGAACAAATAAGCCTGAACCTCGAGCTGAGACTTGAACATGGGTTGCCTTCTGCACAGCTATGGCATATGACACAGCGCTCCTACATTACAGCTTATTTTTATCACTTCTTTTATCTTTGGGCCATTATATTTCTCACAGATTTCTGCTTAAGATAAAGTTGCACAGTAAAGATTACATTTATATGAATGCATTAGTGAGAGAACGATTGTGCGTGAATTAGTTCTACCTCTATACTACTAATAGATAAGCTGTGGGTTTTAGTTACTTAGAAGTATGCCTGAACTTTTCAGTTTTTAAGTTATTTTATTGGTAAATCACAGAACAGTGTTGACAACACATTTCTGCGTACTGAATGTTTCTTTGTGCGTGCGATCTGCGCGATCTGCGCGATCTGCGTGCGATCTGCGAGTTACTGTCTGTATGTGTGTGTTACAATGCAACAGCGCATTAGTTTAGAACGGCGAGTAACATACGTGTACAATAAGCTGTTTAAAAATGCATTCACCTGATCAATTTTGGGCATCCATCCAGATGGTATAATCCAGTGGTTCCCAATCCTGGTCCTGGGGACCCACAGCTCTGCACAGTTTGTATGTCTCCCTCATTTAACACACCTGATTCAGATCATCATCTCGTTAGGAAAGAGCTCTATGAACTGAACTGGGTGTGTCAGATAAAGGAAACATATAAAATGTGCAGAGCTGTGGGTCCCCAGGACCAGGATTGGGAACCACTGGTATAATCAAATATGTCTTGTGGAGAGCTCTCGGGAGTATGCATTTATTTGTCCTTTTAACTGTTTGGAAACATGTGAACTTCAAAGATTTCTTATCCTGTTGCGCCCTCTATAGGCCAAGATCAACGACTAAACACCAAGCTTAAAGCGTCATGGCAGAGCATTACAGTTGACTAGACTGTTCAACCCCTAGTTTTTAATACAGCGGCTGTGGGAGTGATGGTAAAATTGACATCTTTCTCTCTTCTGACTGCTGTTATCAATCTCTCGTTTGTTCCCTTTTTATGAAAGTTGTGAAAACAGTATTGAGGAGTTTGTCTTTTTCTATTTGAGCAAATGGGAACACACACAAATTTTTTTTTTAAATGTATTCTCTCACCATTAACTGCTTGAGAAGTTTACCCAACTATAACAACTTCTGCTCATGAGAATCCAGGAAATGTGAAAAGGGTCAATAGGCTCGCTTTAATATGCGGCCCCTTTAAGAAACATGACACCGCGCGCACTGACGATGCGCAGAAGAGAGAAGCGCGAGAGACAGGAGATGAGCTGAAACCAGTCAAGGCTGAAAGTGACGCTGTTAACGATCGTGAATGAAGGACAAATGTGGAATATTTTCTTCGGATGCCGTATATTTCCAGTCTTCAGGTGAGAGAAGTTACCAGATTACAGAGTTTAACATTAACCAGCTCCTGAGTTTACGTGTTTAAGTAACGTTACTAATGTAAAGTAATGCGTTGTGTGTCCCAGTTTATTTTTAATTAGAGTGTAATAATATGTTGGCAGAGAGTTTTTCCACAGACTATGTTTTAGTCTATTGACACCAATAAAATGAGCTTAATGTTCCTCTTAACAGAAGATCTCAGACATCACTAATTCACCACAATGAATGAGGTGAAAACGAGGAACTTTTGGAGACAAAGAGGGTTTTCAGCGGCTCAGTTAAACATGATGGCTCTGTTATTTCAGTCAGACTTCGGACAAGAATTAAACAAACCTTGTTTTAAATGCAATTAATGTCTAACTTGTATCAAAATATCCCTTGTTATATGGGGTTCAAAACCCTATAACACTATTGATATTCCCGGACCTGTAAAAATAGCTAATAAATCTCTTTTTATGCTATATCATCACCCAATATTGGATTCAATCTTTTTGTCAACTTGTTTTCTTTCAATTTGGACTGGTTTTATATTTCTATTTGCATCTGATTAATCGTAGGCCTCATTTATCTGAGAGTAGGCATCTAATTTTTTGAGTAAAAAAAGCATTATTTTTGAATCATTTTGGATATATTAAATAAAATATGAAGAAAATTGGCACTGTTGATCACACTAGTATACTTTAATTTTTTCACCAGGAAATTTGTTTAAATTTATTATTTTTTTGTACGAAATGCCACATAAGTCACACTTTTTGATAATATAGCCTAACAAGTGATTTATAAGCTATTTTTTGTAGGCCGGTCATTTTTGACCGGGAACATCAAAAGTGTGGCTATGTGCCATTTTTTATAAAAACAACATGAAGGATACCCACATTCCTGACAGAAAACATATGTTCATTTAATTTAAATGTAATTAAAGTAATCCAGTATCAATTCAGTAACTTATCTTTGATTTTTCCAGATCTGGTCCTGTGGGCGTCAGTATCACACAGTGACCACAGTTCACACCTGCAGTGAAGCCCCTCACACAACAATTCACCAATAAATACTGGGAATATTCCCATCATCCTACAAGAGAAGGACAAACTCCAGGAGTAGCAGCTGAAATCTGTGTGACTGTTAAAGATGGAGTTTATTAAAGAGGAGATTGAAGACATGAGGGATCCAGAACCATCCAGAATAAAACATGAAGATACTGAGGAACAAATAGGTTTGTGTCCATTCTTGATTCTTCATTGTTGACTGCTTTAGTAGCTCTGAAATATGGATGACAAATGATAGAGAAATGCATCTAAATGACCATAACCCAGTTTTAATCGCATTAACAAGTGAATGACAGAACCGAACTTTGCACATTAAAGATTGAAGATACTTTATACAGACAGGTGTCTTGTTTTCTGCTTGCTAAGTGTTTTTAATTCTCACATTTAACCTCATTGAACTGATTCTAACTGATTAATATGTTTATTTTAGACCAGATGGAAGTGACGGAGCAAAGACAGAAACTAAATGACGTGAAGAAACACTGTGACTTCAAAACTCAAGGAACAAAAGCCAAAAAGCTGCACTCCTGCTCTCAGTGTGGAAAGAGTTTCCAAAGGAAAGGAAACCTTGAGACACACATAAGAATTCACACTGGAGAGAAACCGTATCCATGCACTCAGTGTGGAAAGAGTTTTTCTCGAGCATCAACTCTCAGTGATCATCTGCTCCGTCACTCTGGAGAAAAAACATTTAACTGTGATCTGTGTGGTAAAGATTTTAATTTATCATCAAATCTAAAACAACACCTGAAAGTTCATACAGATGAGAGGCCTTATGTGTGTTCTCTCTGTGGAAAGAGTTTTTCACGGATGGACAGTTTTAAACTGCACCAGAAAATACATAATGGAGTGAAAGATCATGTGTGCTTTAAATGTGGGAAGAGCTTTACTACAGCTGCCTATCTGAAACTGCATCAAAGAACTCATTCTGGAGAAAAACCTTACAAGTGCTCATACTGTGACAAGAGTTTCGCTCAGTCTGGATACCTGAAATCACACGAGCGAGTTCATACTGGAGAGAAGCCGTACGACTGTACTCAGTGTGAGAAGAGTTTCAGAGATGCATCAGGTCTCAGTGTTCATCGGCTCCGTCACTCTGGGGAAAAGCCATTCAACTGTGATCAGTGTGGGAAAGATTTTATTTCATCATCACATCTAAAAAAACACCTGAAAGTTCATTCAGATGAGAGGCCTTATGTGTGTTCTCTCTGTGGAAAGAGTTTTTCATGGCTTAACAGTTTTAAACTGCACCAGAGAACACATGATGAAGTGAAAGATCGTGTGTGTTGTGACTGTGGGAAGAGCTTTACTACAGCTGGCCAACTTAAACGGCACCAAATTACTCATACTAGAGAAAGGCCCCACAAGTATTCATATTGTGACAAGAGTTTCATTTATTCTGGACACCTGAAACTACACGAGCGAGTTCATACTGGAGAGAAGCCGTAATACTGTACTCAGTGTGAGAAGACATTTAAACATTTATCAAGCCTTCACACTCATATGAAATTTTTTTTTCAAGTGATCAACATTCGTTTTCATGTCAAATACATTCTTCTTTCAGACGAATACAATCAGATATATATGAATATTTTTTTTATGTTTTGAAGTCCACCAAAGTGCATCCACACTGTTCTGTGGGGGTTAATAAAGGCCCTCTGAAGTGAAGCAATGTGGTCTTGTAAGAAAAATATCCATATTTAAAACTTTATTCACTTACATAACTAGAATAAATATGGAGTTTTTCATTAGAGTACTATATCATCTAGATTAATTTTGTTAATTTGGTAAAAAAAAAAAAAAAAGATTGGTTACCTAGAAAGACTTAAAGGGAAAGTTCACCCAAAAATTCTGTCATTAATTACTCACCCTAATGTCGTTCCAAACCTGTAAGACTTTTGTTCATCTTCAAAACACAAATAAAAAACAGAAATTTTATTAAATCTGAGAGCCTAATTTCAATCTGTTCGTCATATAAAGTGACCGTGTCTTTTCAGAATTTTTTTGACTAAACCGCTGGTGTTACATGGATGATCTGTTGCCTATGTTTCATAGTGTTTTTGGTTTAGTTCTGTGGCCCAGTTCTCCACTGTCTGTCTTATTAATCATATCATACACTCAGTGTCCTATTAATCATCTAATTAAGTTCCTTTTGTTTGCTCTGTGTATTTAGACACTGTGTTCTCCCTCAGTCTTCGTCTGTTCTCATTAATGTTAAGTGTGGTTTTGTCATTAAAGACCTTTATTATTGTTCTCCTTCATGCTGTTTCCACCACCACGTTACGCAACAGCTGGATTCATATAGCCTGGGTTTCTCCATGCTGTCTTGAGCGCAGCGCGATTTTATTCATGCTGCTAGGCAGCCTGGACACCATGGACCAGATTTTCCCCTCAAAAAGGGAACCAATCACAGAAAGGGGAGGGAGCAGCAAGACGATGACGACGTCTATGCGACACACCGAAGCAGTTTGTTTATATCTATGAATCCAACATGGCATCAGACGCGAAGTTATACTTCGATGCGGCCTTAGATAGTGTTCTAAGTAGTTTAGAACGCAAGTTTATTTCGTCTTCTTCCTCGTCGAATTTGGTTTGATTAAAACAAACCCTGGTGGGATTGTTCAGTTAGTGCGTTTCATTTGAACAAGTGAGAACGCTGCCATCTGGTGCCACCAAACAAGCGGACCGAGACACTGAACACAGAGAGTGTGAGTAGTTCCCGAGTCCGTTCCAGTGAGAGCAGTTCCCGAGTCCGTTCCAGTGAGAGCAGTTCCCGAGTCCGTTCCAGTGAGAGCAGTTCCTGAGTCCGTTCCAGTGAGAGCAGTTCCCGAATCCGTTCCAGTGAGAGCAGTTCCCGAGTCCATTCCAGTGAGAGCAGTTCCTGAGTCCGTTCCAGTGAGAGCAGTTCCCGAATCCGTTCCAGTGAGAGTAGTTCCCGAGTCCGTTCCAGTGAGAGCAGTTCCCGAGTCCGTTCCAGTGAGAGCAGTTCCTGAGTCCGTTCCAGTGAGAGTAGTTCCCGAATCAGTTCCAGTGAGAGCAGTTCCCGAATCAGTTCCAGTGAGAGTAGTTCCCGAGTCTGTTCCAGTGAGAGCAGTTCCAGTGAGAGTAGTTCCCGAGTCCGTTCCAGTGAGAGTAGTTCCCGAGTCCGTTCCAGTGAGAGTAGTTCCCGAGTCCATTCCAGTGAGAGCAGTTCCCGAGTCCGTTCCAGTGAGAGTAGTTCCCGAATCAGTTCCAGTGAGAGTAGTTCCCGAGTCCGTTCCAGTGAGAGTAGTTCCCGAGTCCGTTCCAGTGAGAGTAGTTCCCGAGTCCGTTCCAGTGAGAGCAGTTCCCGAGTCCGTTCCAGTGAGAGTAATTCCTGAGTCCGTTCCAGTGAGAGTAGTTCCCGAATCAGTTCCAGTGAGAGTAGTTCCCGAGTCCGTTCCAGTGAGAGTAATTCCTGAGTCCGTTCCAGTGAGAGTAATTCCTGAGTCCGTTCCAGTGAGAGTAGTTCCCGAGTCCGTTCCAGTGAGAGTAGTTCCCGAGTCCGTTCCAGTGAGAGTAATTCCCGAGTCCGTTCCAGTGAGAGAAGTTCCCGAGTCCGTTCCAGTGAGAGTAATTCCCGAGTCCGTTCCAGTGAGAGTAATTCCTGAGTCCGTTCCAGTGAGAGTAATTCCCGAGTCCGTTCCAGTGAGAGAAGTTCCCGAGTCCGTTCCAGTGAGAGCAGTTCCCGAGTCCGTTCCAGTGAGAGTAATTCCCGAGTCCGTTCCAGTGAGAGTAGTTCCCGAATCAGTTCCAGTGAGAGTAGTTCCCGAGTCCGTTCCAGTGAGAGTAATTCCTGAGTCCGTTCCAGTGAGAGTAATTCCTGAGTCCGTTCCAGTGAGAGTAGTTCCCGAGTCCGTTCCAGTGAGAGTAGTTCCCGAGTCCGTTCCAGTGAGAGTAATTCCCGAGTCCGTTCCAGTGAGAGAAGTTCCCGAATCAGTTCCAGTGAGAGTAGTTCCCGAGTCCGTTCCAGTGAGAGTAATTCCTGAGTCCGTTCCAGTGAGAGTAATTCCCGAGTCCGTTCCAGTGAGAGAAGTTCCCGAGTCCGTTCCAGTGAGAGTAATTCCCGAGTCCGTTCCAGTGAGAGTAGTTCCCGAATCAGTTCCAGTGAGAGAAGTTCCCGAGTCTGTTCCAGTGGTAGAAGATCCCACAGCTTAGCCCAGAGAGTGCAACACTGACCATGATAGCTTTTGCATTTATGTGTGTCTGCGCTCCAGCCTATGAGCCCATTTCAGTTCACAACGCCATAGCTCCTCCCACGAAAAGTTTTTTTGGAGGGAAGGGTTATACGTTTTTTTTTTTTGTGACACTCAGTCCTAAAGAGACAAGAAAACCTGTGATTTGTCGAGTGATCAGTGCCTTACAAGTGGAATTCATCGTTAGTGGTATTTCTCAGCAATTACCTCAACACTGAGTATCGTACAGAACTGATTGTTGCACTACAGACATTTTTGCACTACGCCAAACCAAGAGACTTTCACATTTGTTTGGATACATATTATTTCAAAGCAGCTTTACAGTAAGTGCATCTCATAAATGTATTTCATATATATAGCCGATATAAAGACCCGGCCGAACCCGAACTCGAGACTCGAGTGACGAACTAATCATTTGTTCTTATTCTGTTCACTGGCTATTTTATTTATAAATGGATTTAGCTGTTTTCATGAAACTGTTGGCTGACAATAAATCACATTTAACATTGAGGTCCAACTTCACCAAGATCTGCTCACTTTAAAGTTTCTGGCCTTGCCAGTCGCCACTGCTGTATATCTGCATGTATTCAAAAGAAGACCCTATAATTAGGCTACAATTACATAATAAGGGAGAAATGTAGAAAAACTGTAATTGAGTAAATGTGAATATATTGTTGAATCCATATATTATATGTATTATTGTGCATTATTAATTATTATAATAGTGGATTTGGTCCATAACAGAGTGGAGATGTGATTTACTGAATGCGGCCCCTTTAAGAAACATTACACCTGTGCATGCGCAGAAGAGAGAAGTGTGAGAGCCTTTATTTATTTATTTTTTATTGAGCAAAAAGCACAGGGGATACATGTATCAAGCACAAAAAAATAAAATAAATAAAAAATAAGACAGTAAATTCAAAGTAAAGCAAGGCAATAGATAAGGGATAGTCTACCAAAAAAATAATAACAATTCACAAAACATTCATAGAAACTACAAATACAGAAAATGAGCGAGAACCTCTCTATAGTTTTGTTTTCTTTCTTCTCAAGGGGGTAATCCAGCACCCAGAAAGCGTACCTTCCCCGGGCGCCGCCATTGATTAGCGGACCCTCACCTGCTGTTAGCATTCCATTGACTCCCATTCATTTCGGCGTCACTTTGACAGCGAATAACTTTACATCTGAGGCGTTTAAAGACTCCATTTGTCCATTATTTATTTCTAAAGAAACACGAAAATGTATAAAAGGCTCCATTACCTTGTATCTTACGTTATGGCCCCGTAGATGCAGTTTTTGTAAAAATAGGCTAACGATTGCGTCATAACCACGCGACTCTCTGTCGCACAGTAGAGAGATTACCGTATGGACAGGAGGAGAAGCTCGCGGGCAATCGGGGGACGTGGAGGCAAAATGACATAATAATGAATCAGAATACTTAGCAAAAGTTTCTCCTACTCCTAGCTCATGGACACCTCCTCCTCACGCTCTCCGTCTCTGCAAGATTCGGAAGGAAATGATTCAGATTTCTCTTGGCACAGCTACTAGAAGACAGACGGGTTGCTCACGTCACATCTACGTCGTCAAGCTCAGTTTGAGTCTGCGCAGTCGCTCAGCCATCAGGAAGTGAGTGCTTCTAATTGACTTCACTTTTCTCTGTTGAAATCTATGGGGTCACAAATTGACATTAAGAATTGAATATATCAGAACAGCTTATTATGCATTTCTTCCAATATACACAGATGGATCAAGAAATCCAGAGATGGGTCGTACTGGATCAGCATTTTATGTTCCAGAATTTAAAATAGAAAAATATGGGAGATTAACAGATGGGACTTCAGTGTATACCGCAGAATTGGTGGCAATTCAGATGGCACTTAGTTGGGTGGAAGAAGTGATGCCAAATAAAGTTGTGATTTGTTCAGATTCAATGGCATCACTTATAAGCCTACAAACATATCAAACAGTTAGATATGATATCTTTATAGAAATATTGAATATTATGTGTAGATTATGGCAAGCTGGAACAATAATTAAATTTGTTTGGGTACAAGCACATGCTGATATACCAGGAAATGAAAGATCTGATAAAATGGCTAAAGAGTCACTTAAACTGAACATCCCTACTATTACAGTTGCATTAAGTAGGATGGAAGGAAAAAGTATCATTAAGAAGCTTGCAACTAGAAATAGCAAAGAACTTGGAATGAACATTTTTTATAATATACATAATACTGTAAGAAAAAGTATATTGACCCAAAATTTAAGTAGAGATGATCAGGTTATTTTAACAAGACTATAGGATGTGACATACAAAACTTAATTCTACACTTCATATTATAGGGAAACATGGTACAGGATTATGCGAAATATGCCAAGTAAAGGAAACAGTTGAGCATGTGTTGTTATTTTGTCCTTGGTATGAACAGGAAAGGAATGAGTTAATAAGAGAGCTACAGGGAATGGGATGCAAAGAATTTACAATCAACAACATATTAAACACAAAACAAGGATCCGGGAAAATTGGTCAGTTATAAAATTCATTAAGCATAGTGATCTTAGCCTTAGGAATAGAATATAGACATATTTTAACATAGCCTACATCTAGACTGAAATCACTTCACAAGCCAGCACAGGTGGCGGCGGTATGCACCATAAGTTGGTAAATCCATAGAAGAAGAAGAAGAGGAATTCTATGGGGTCGCTGTGTCCATTTCTTTTGCTGTCTATGTTTCTTCTTTCTCTATCTTTCTTTTTGTTGTTTCCTTAGACGCTATTATGAATGTAACAGTCAAACACGTTGGGATCCCCTGTAAGTGTATGTTATATTACTGTCCTTGTTAATGCAATAAAAAAGAGAGAAGCGCGAGAGACACGAGACGAGCGCTGAAACTTTAACCAGTTGAGGCTTAAAGTGACGCTGTTAACGATCGTGAATGAAGGACAAATGTGGAATATTTTCTTCGGATGTCGTATATTTCCAGTCTGCAGGTCGGAGATGTTATATTTATCATGTAAGAATATATGTTTGTGTTGTCTAAATGTACATTGTTCATAGTGTAACGTACAGAGAATTAAATATAGTCATTATTTTTGATCAGCCACTATTCAGTGTGTCTAGGCATATTGTGCATGATTTCTGTTATCTTTGTTAGATTCCTGTTTAATTCATATATTAATTGAAGAATTTAACCTGTGACTTGTTTCATCCTTATAAAGTCACATAAAAATGAACAACCCTCATATAGAGCCTATATAACATACAACCATATCAAAATGCTCTATATTTCTAAAATCAAGCACACATGGTCATTTAATTTAAGAAGTGTAATTATTACAGTATTTCAGTATAAACTCTGTATTGTAACCTTGAATTTGGCAGATCTGGTGTCCCTCACAACAATTCACCAGATTTTTGAGCTTTTGTTCAACTGTTAATGGCAATATATGAAATTAAATGAAATAACCAGCAATATATTATTAATTAATTATTCTGAAAATACATTTAAATTATCATCATATTGTATTGTACTTGTTATCCACATTTTGATGGTCAAGTGTTTATTTCCTTTTGTGCATCATTCTCAGTCCCTTAATCGATGGTTGATTTCTGTCGTCTTATGTTATATTTCTGGGTATAATATAATTGGTTTAGATATTAATTGAATAATATAACCTGTGCCACGTTTCATCCTTATTATATCCTGGGTTACTTAAAAATTATCAACCTACTGTTGTTTTATATCCTACTAATATGTAACCATCAAAATGCTCTATATTTGAACTACATTAAAGGCACCATTATGTGTTTTGCTGTTAAAGTAATCCAGTATAAGTTCAGTAACTTATCTTTGATTTTTCCAGATCTGGTCCTGTGGGCGTCAGTATCACACAGATATCACAGTTCACACCTGCAGTGAAGCCCCTCCCACAACCATTCACCAATAAATACTGGGAATATTCCCATCATCCTACAAGAGAAGGACAAACTCCAGGAGTAGCAGCTGAAATCTGTGTGACTGTTAAAGATGGAGTTTATTAAAGAGGAGATTGAAGACATGAGTGATCCAGAACCATCCAGAATAAAACATGAAGATACTGAGGAACAAATAGGTTGGTGTCCATTCTTGATTCTTCATTGTTGACTGCTTCAGTAGCTCTGAAATATGAATGACAAATGATAGAGAAATGCATCTAAATGACCATAACCCAGTTTTAATCGAACTTTGCACATTAAAGAGACTTTATACAGACAGGTGTCTTGTTTTCTGCTTGCTAAGTGTTTTTAATTCTCACATTTAACCTCATTGAACTGATTCTAACTGATTAATATGTTTATTTTAGACCAGATGGAAGTGACGGAGCAAAGACAGAAACTAAATGACGTGAAGAAACACTGTGACTTACAAACTCAAGGAACAAAAGCCAAAAAGCTGCACTCCTGCTCTCAGTGTGGAAAGAGTTTCCAAAATAAAGGAAACCTTAATAAACACATAAGAATTCACACTGGAGAGAAACCGTATACATGCACTCAGTGTGGAAAGAGTTTTACTCATGCATCAGGTCTCAGTAACCATCTGCTCCGTCACTCTGGAGAAAAACCATTCAACTGTGATCAGTGTGGTAAAGATTTTAATTCATCATCAAGTCTAAAACAACACCTGATAGTTCATTCAGATGAGAGGCCTTATGTGTGTTCTCTCTGTGGAAAGAGTTTTCCACGGCTGAACAGTTTTAAACTGCACCAGAAAACACATGATGGAGTGAAAGATCATGTGTGCTTTAAATGTGGGAAGAGCTTTATTGCAGCTGAATATCTGGAACGGCACCAAAGAACTCACACTGGAGAAAAACCTTACAAGTGCTCATACTGTGACAAGAGCTTCATTCATTCTGGACACCTGAAATCACACGAGCGAGTTCATACTGGAGAGAAGCCGTATTACTGTACTCAGTGTGAGAAGAGTTTCAAAGATGCATCAGGTCTCAGTGTTCATCTGCTCCATCACTCTGGGGAAAAGCCATTCAACTGTGATCAGTGTGGGAAATATTTTAATTCGTCATCAATTCTAAAACAACACCTGAAAGTTCATTCAGATGAGAGGCCTTATGTGTGTTCTCTCTGTGGAAAGAGTTTTTCTCGACCGAGCAGTTTTAAACTTCACCAGAAAACACATGATGAAGTGAAAGATCATGTGTGCTTTAAATGTGGGAAAGGCTTTACTAGACCTGACCATCTGAGACGGCACCAAAGAACTCATACTAAAGAAAGAACATACAAGTGCTCATATTGTGACAAGAGTTTCATTTATTCTGGAAACCTGAAACTACACGAGCGAATTCATACTGGAGAGAAGCCGTAATACTGTACTCAGTGTGATAAGACATTTAAACATTTATCAAGCCTTCACACTCATATGAAAAAAATGTTTCAAGTGATCAGCATTCGTTTTCATGTCAAATACATTCTTCTTTCAGACGAATAAAATCAGAGAGAAAATGTTTTTTTTATGTTTTGAAGTCCACCAAAGTGCATCCACACTGTTCTGCGGGGGTTAATAAAGGCCTTCTGAAGTGAAGCAATGTGGTCTTGTAAGAAAAATATCCATATTTAAACCTTTATTCACTAAAATTACTAGAATAAATATGGAGTTTTTCATTAGAGTACTATATCATCTAGATTAATTTTGTTAATTTGGTGAAAAGATTGGTTAACTAGTAAGACTTAAAGGGAAAGTTCAGCCAAAAATTCTGTCATTAATTACTCACCCTAATGTCGTTCCAAACCTGTAAGACTTTCGTTCATCTTCCAAACACAAATAAAATTATTTTTTTTTATTATTAAATCTGAGAGCCTAATTTCAAAATGTTCATCATATAAAGTGACCGTGTCTTTTCAGAAAATGTTTGACTAAACCGCTGGTGTTACATGGATGATCTGTTGCCCATGTTTCATTTTGTTTTTGGTTTAGTTCTATGACCCAGTTCTTCTTCTTTCTTTTTTTTTGGCGATTCGCATCGATTTCGTGCATTACCGCCACCTACTGTGAACTTGATCCAGGGACTCTAACAACTACCCACTCCCCATCCTTACCCACTATATTAAAACCTTATGCTACAGCCAGCGCAGCGTGTTCAGCTCCTCTGGCTTAAAAAAAAAAAAAAAAAAAGAAAACACCCTTTCAATTCCTATTAATTAAACCTGTATTCTCAAGATATTTAAATAAAGCTTCTCTATTATCATTTTCCTGTTCTGGTTTTAATATGTTTCTCAAAGTTATATCAGTCTCCTCTTTCCTCGGAATCTCTTCAAATAATTTATCTCTATCCTCTTTATATCTTTCACAATACATGATAACATGTTCTACTGTTTCATTTTCTCCACACCATTCAAGAAAGTCCTGTCGGATGCTTGGACAATAATTTCAATGATTTATTAAGTCCTGTATGTCCTATTCTAAGTCTGCTAAGTCTTGATAAAATGTTTTCCTCCCTTCTACTTCCACCTGAGTACCTCTTTTTCCCAACTTTTGGTTGGATTGCATACATATGTCTACCCGTACTTCCTGTTTCCCACATTTGTTGCCATCTTTGATTTATTTGCTTTTTAATTATAGCTTTAATTTCATCTCTACTATGTGTTATCTGTGACCCAGTACTCCACTGTCTTTCTAATTAATCATCTCATTCACTTGTGTCCTGTTAATAATCTAATTAAGTTCCTTTTGTTTGCTCTGTGTATTTAGACACTGTGTTCTCCCTCAGTCTTCTCTATTCTCGTTAATGTTAAGTGTGGTTTTGTCATTAAAGACCTTTATTATCGTTCTCCTTCATGCTGTTTCCACCAACACATTAGGTAACAGCTGGATTCATATGGATTAGTTTTACAATCTCTTTATGAACTTTTTTGCAAAGTTGTTATTGCATAGATGTTAATGGAGGGACAGAAAGCTCTCAGATTTCATTCAAGCCGGATAATAAAAGATGTGGGGCAGTGGTGAAAAGTATCTGTATAAGTAAGGAATAATTGATGACAGGCATTTGAATTATTAGAAAACAATGCACACCTTAGTTGGTAATGTTACCCCTTGGATGTGCATTATTTTCTAATTCAATGGACTGGAGTCAAATATTCCACTTATACTATGGTTACCCACACCTCAAGACATTTGTCAGGTTTTTTTCAGATTAAGCGTGTATGAATTACCTCTGTGTCTCTCTCAACAGTGTTCGGCAGCATCATCTCTACTGTTTCAAGAATAGCGCTGATATTACCCTGCTAGTGAGAAAGGTCATGCAGCTTTTAAGTTGTTAAACTATTTTACTGATAATATCGTCAGAGCAGCCCTGACAACACATTTCTGTGCAAGAGTGTGTGTCCGTACTGTATGTGTGGGAGAAAGAGCGGGAGAAAGAGCATGCGCCTTCTGTACATAACAAAACTTATTTTTGTGGCCAAAAAAACATGGAAATAATTTGTCGTTTTTATCATATTGTTTAGTATGGGTGTGTTCACACTTGGCATGTTTGGTTTGATTAAAACAAACCCTGGTGGGATTGTTCAGTTAGTGCGTTTCATTTGAACAAGTGAGAACGCTGCCATCTGAACCCTGGTGCCACCAAACAAGCGGACCGAGACACTGAACAAAGAGCAGATCCCCAAATCTGTTCCAGTGAGAGTAGTTCCCAAGTCCGTTCCAGTGAGAGCAGTTCCCGAGTCCGTTCCAGTGAGAGCAGTTCCCGAGTCCGTTCCAGTGAGAGCAGTTCCCGAGTAGTTCCCGAGTCCGTTCCAGTGAGAGCAGTTCCCGAGTCCGTTCCAGTGAGAGCAGTTCCCGAGTCCGTTCCAGTGAGAGCAGTTCCCCGAGTCCGTTCCAGTGAGAGCAGTTCCCGAGTCCGTTCCAGTGAGAGCAGTTCCCGAGTAGTTCCCGAGTCCGTTCCAGTGAGAGCAGTTCCCGAGTCTGTTCCAGTGAGAGCAGTTCCCGAGTCCGTTCCAGTGAGAGCAGTTCCCGAGTCTGTTCCAGTGAGAGCAGTCCCCGAGTCCGTTCCAGTGAGAGCAGTTCCCGAGTAGTTCCCGAGTCCGTTCCAGTGAGAGCAGTTCCCGAGTCTGTTCCAGTGAGAGCAGTTCCCGAGTCCGTTCCAGTGAGAGCAGTTCCCGAGTCTGTTCCAGTGAGAGCAGTTCCCGAGTCCGTTCCAGTGAGAGCAGTTCCCGAGTCTGTTCCAGTGAGAGCAGTTCCCGAGTCCGTTCCAGTGAGAGCAGTTCCCGAGTCTGTTCCAGTGAGAGCAGTCCCCGAGTCTGTTCCAGTGAGAGCAGTTCCCGAGTCTGTTCCAGTGAGAGCAGTTCCCGAGTCCGTTCCAGTGAGAGCAGTTCCCGAGTCTGTTCCAGTGAGAGCAGTTCCCGAGTCTGTTCCAGTGAGAGCAGTTCCCGAGTCCGTTCCAGTGAGAGCAGTTCCCGAGTCTGTTCCAGTGAGAGCAGTTCCCGAGTCTGTTCCAGTGAGAGCAGTTCCCGAGTCCGTTCCAGTGAGAGCAGTTCCCCGAGTCCGTTCCAGTGAGAGCAGTTCCCGAGTCCGTTCCAGTGAGAGCAGTTCCCGAGTAGTTCCCGAGTCCGTTCCAGTGAGAGCAGTTCCCGAGTCTGTTCCAGTGAGAGCAGTTCCCGAGTCCGTTCCAGTGAGAGCAGTTCCCCGAGTCCGTTCCAGTGAGAGCAGTTCCCCGAGTCCGACAAGAGTTTCACTCAGTTTCCACACCTGAAATCACATGAGCAAGTTCATACTGGAGAGAAGCTGTACTACTGTGTGAGAAGAGCTTTACACGTTTATCAATCCTTCAAACTCATTTTAAAAAATGTTCTAAGTGAGCAACATTTGTTCCCTTTCGAGAACGGTCACTTCGTATTGTGTAGCTAATATGCAGTTGGGAAACTCCTTTCCTCGAGAATATTGAAGCCTATAATTTAAAACCTAGTGCAGCTGCACAGCAAATACCAGCAGAGCTACTAGCTCGCCCATTGGCTGTGCTGAGGCGACTGCTCATCTTATGGCGAGGCGGCTGAGACGTGCGAACCAATCAGGCAGCAGTAATACAGTAATCTAGGAGTTTTATAAAGCATTTTACAGTGGATGCCATTTAAAACACAGTAAGTCTATCCTTCACAGCCTCGCTTTCATTCCTGTCATGGCACTGCTCTGAATACGGTCTAGTTCCCTGTTTTCACCTCATTAATTATGGTGAGGTCATTAGTGTCAACACATTGAGGCAACCACCAATATGCTATTATTATGGAGAAAACTGATCCTAGACCAGCAGTTATGAGCAGTTTTTCTCTCTAAAAGCAATCAAAAGCTTCAGCTGGCAGTGGTTTGAGTGAGAACTCTTGTCACACACACCTCCTATGATTATTTACCTTCGTGTTTTGTTCTTATTCTGTTCACTGGCTATTTTATTTATAAATAAAATATATAATTCTCATATATTCTTTTAGACATTCTTTTGGATACCGTGCCAACTTATGTCGAAGAACATCTTGAGACAACATTGCTACATTGCAGCTCACCATAGCTGGTTGTTATAGACATCTGTCGGCAACTAGTTGTGTTTTACATTCTGTAGTGAATTTGTTGGCTTCTTTAAAATAATAAGAAACTGATCTTACTTGATGATTTGAATTGGATGCATACAATATCCAATCATTTTAAAATGCTTTGTGATAATCTAAATATTTTTCAATTGGTAGACTCCACTAGGCCTGACTCGAAATCTCTGGAAAAATCTACTTTAATAGATCTTGTCATTACAAATGTCCCATATAAATACTCTTCAGTTTCTGTTTTCGCAAATGATATCAGTGACCACTGTGTTGTGGCAGTAGTTAGAAATATGAAGTTACCTCAGCAAAATCCAAAAATTATTACTAGTCGTTTCATGAAATATTTTAATGAACAAGCAGTCTTATATGATCTTGCTCAAATTGATTGGGACAAAATACTGGATGTTGATTGCACATGGGAATATTTTTATGATAGTTTTATGTTAATTATAAATAAGCACGCACCCATGAGAAAATATAGAGTTGAATGACGTGATAATCCGTGGACGTGAAAAACAATACTATAATTGTAATTGAGTGAAGGTGAATATATTGTTGAATCGATATATTATATATATTATTAGTGAGCATTATTAATTATTATTATAATAGTGGATTTGGTCCATAACAGAGCGGAGATGTGATTTACCGAATGCGTCCCCTTTAAGAAATATGACACCGCGCGCACTGAGCATGCGCAGAAGAGAGAAGCGCGAGAGCCTCTCTATGGTTTTGTTTTCTTTCTTATCTCTTTTTCTTTTTGCTGTCTCTTTTGACGCTAAAATGAATGCAACAGTCGAACACGTGAAAAGAAAGAAACGCGCGAAAGACGAGCGTGAAACTTTCACCAGTTGAAGCTGAAAGTGACGCTGTTAACGATCGTGAATGAAGGACAAATGTGGAATATTTTCTCTAGATGTCGTATATTTCCAATCTGCAGGTCAGAGATGTTATATTTATCATGTTAGAATTGATGTTTGTGTTGCCTAAATGCACATTGTTCTTAGTGTAACGTACAGATAATTAAATCATTAGTTTTGATCAGCCTCTATTCAGTCTGTACTCTGTACATGTGTAGCCTACATATGAATTCTTTTTTTATTTTTTTATTTTTTTAGTGAACAAAAAGCACAGGGGATACATGTATCAAGCACAAAAACTAAAATAAATTAAAAATAAGACAGTAAACTCAAAGTAAAGCAAGGCAGTAGATAAGGGATAGTCTACTGAAAAAAAATAATAACAATTCACAAAACATTCATAGAAACTACAAATACAAAACATGAATACAAGTAATTAGAAATAAATAACATTGGGAATACATACATAATAATCTTCAGAAAGTCAGGAGGTAATTTATAATGAAACCATCATTTCTTTGAGCAACAAAGAAGTTTTAGCAGCTTTCTTATTAGAGAGTCATATAATAGAGAGTTATATAATAATTTTAAATCAACACAAAAAAGTCTAAAATTGGGCTTAGAATCAGTTACTTTACATTTATGAAGATGAAACTCGCCAAATAAAGTAAGCAGTTTTAATCTGTCATCCATCTCCTTTGACCCGGAGTCCCAAATCAAAAACAGCACATTCATAACCTCAAAAGTAAAGAGTTTGTTATAAGCAGAAAAAATAAGCCAGGCTACTTCTTTCTTTCCAGAACTCCTTTGCATAATCACATTCAAAAAACAAATGTGGTATTGTTTCAAGATTAGAATTACAGAATGCGCAGTGTGAAGAGATGTCTAACTTAAACTTAGAAAGAAGAGAGTTGTAGGGATAGTAATTATGTGGAATTTTAAAGTGAAGCTCTTTCCACTTGTTAGGTAACAGAAACTTATTAATGCCACTCCATATATTAATGGTAGAAAGAGAAGGATAATTTAATTTCCATTTGAAAAAAGCTTTGGGATGACAGCTGATTTTCCTAATAAGAAATCTTCTAATCCAAAAATTGGATGTCAATAGACCATTCGTTTGATTATTGCAGATCTAATGAGTTTTTATTTTAATGTATAGCCTATCTGAAGGGAAATGAATATCTTCGTAATAGCTTAGATGGCATCTTCTTTTTATCTTTCCTCAGTAATGCCTAATAAAGTAGTGTTTATAAGTGCTTGTGTTCAGGAGTAACCATTTCTGCTTTTCCACAAGCGCCACCTTCTGTCAGAGAGAGAATTTGCCTGTCTGCCTTTAAGTTAATTAACGCTCAAATGTGAGGTTTACCATTTTTTAATAACTTTTTATTTGGTAACAACTGTAACGTTTTTTAAATTGTATATTGTTATTTGACAGTTTATGATGTTACCAGACATTGACGTTGATTCAAAACAACTTTGTGACCTAAACATGTTTGTTCTAATATCAGAACTTTTTTGAAATTATTTCACAATTTTTAGAAGAATTGTTACTTATGCTTATTTCATGCTTATAATATCCTGGGTTACATAAAAACGAGCAACCTAGAGCTGTTTTATACACTATTAATATGTAACAATCAAAATGCTTTATATTTGAACTAAATATTTTTTAAGCACCATATGTGTTTTGCTTTCAAAGTAATCCAGTATAAATTCAGTAACTTATCTTTGATTTTTAGTTGTTCACACCTGCAGTGAAGCCCCTCACACAACAATTCACCAATAAATACTGGGAATATTCCCATCATCCTACAAGAGAAGGACAAACTCCAGGAGTAGCAGCTGAAATCTGTGTGACTGTTAAAGATGGAGTTTATTAAAGAGGAGATTGAAGACATGAGTGATCCAGAACCATCCAGAATAAAACATGAAGATATTGAGGAACAAATAGGTTGGTGTCCATTCTTGATTCTTCATTGTTGACTGCTTTGGTAGCTGTGAAATATGGATGACAAATGATAGAGAAATGCATCTAAATGATCATAACCCAGTTTTAATCGCATTAACAAGTGAATGACAGAATTGACCTTTGCACATCAAAGACACTTTGGTAACACTTTACAATAAGGTCTCATTTGTTAACATTAATTAATGTATTAACTAATGTAAATGTAAAAATCCAGCTGTTCATTGTTGGTTTATGTTACTTAACAAATGTTAGGGGTTGGTTGATTATTATTTGACTTTTCTAACTTTAGTTAGTGTGTAATGTTGCTGTTTGAGCATAAACAACATCTGCAAAGTTACAACGCTCAAAGTTCAAAGCAAAGGAAGATATTTGGAAGAATGTTTGTAATCAAACAGATCTCGGTCCCCATTGACTTCCATTAGGAAAAAATATACTATGGAAGTCAATGGGGACCAAGATCTGTTTGGTTACAAACATTCTTCCAAATATCTTCCTTTGTGTTCAGCAGAACAAAGAAACTCATACAGGTTTGGAACAACTTGAGGGTGAGTAAATGATGACAGAATTTTCATTTTTGGGTGAACTATCCCTTTAATAAACAAGTGTTTTCTGTGTCGACTGCAAAGATGAAGTTGACGATGCGTTGTGATCTTCGCAGAAGATCTTTTTATTTATTAAATCCAGGCAATTGGTTGATGAAACATTGATTAAAATTAAGATGCAATTAATAAAAAACGAAATTCACTATAAAGACAGGCTTTGTGCTTTCTGTTTGAGGTCTGTGTGATTTTTTTTTTAAAGTCGCTTTCAGAGCAGTCATGTCCGTAATGGAGAACTGGAGAAGTCATGTCATGCCCTTAACATTGTTTTGTTTTTTTTCACATAAATGCGAACACGAAAAATAAAATAAAACGAATATTTTATGTTCTGTGGAGGCCGACCCTTCTTCATCTGGTGGGTAAACATCTTTTGGTTTGCGCAGTGTAATTCATAGAATTACTAAAAAATATTTTGCCACCTAAAAGTTAAAGATTTTTTGTGTCACGTCAAATGTGTATTTCCCTCATATTAAATATAAAACGCATGTGTAGACTGATATTTTTCTAATGTCTTGACTCCTTTATTAAGGGAGTATGGATATATTAACAGACGTTTCAATATATTGGTATTAAATGCATTTTCTGAGAATTTATATTTCAAGTTTTGACTGCAAATGTCACGTCCATAACGCTGGAATTGCCCAATTTTAACGAATTTATCCTCAACTAGTTTTTTGGTGTAGGTCTACGCATTTTATTATGTTAACTTAAATAATATTAATAGTAATTTAAAGATGTGGTAGCCCTACATCTTACACATCACACTCCACTGTTATGGTGGCAATTTCAGTAGATTTACTCACTAACATTATTGTGGAAACAAAATAAGGATGGAAACTAAAATATGGTAGTATCGCGCTACAGCGCACATTCTATCAGCTGCAGTTCTGGCGCCTCAGTCCCAATACTGTAAAACTCGACGTACATTCACATCACATGTTAATGCAGCGGTAGAGTTACACTCACAGGACACTGCACTTATTCGCAATCACAAAAGTTCATTATTTGCTCGTGCTTTAAAACTTTGCCGGGTAAACATTTCATTGGCGTTCTGTTCTGACATGATGCACTTTTTCTGAGCGCGTACTGAAGTGCGCGCGCACTGTCAAACAGCGTCAAACTGGATTTTTGTTGGGTCAGACCCATCTGATATAGATGGGGGGCTGATACCGCGAGAGCAACATGGAGCTACATGTAAAAGATATGCAGCAAACAAGCCACTTTGAAATGTTGCTGTTTTCATGAATAAAAAAGTTGGATGACCCTCCCCTCAACAAAGAATAAAAAGACATGGCCCTCCCCTATTTTCCTCCGGTGGTCCTTTCCATAAATACCGAACGGTCCCTAAGGAAACCTTATTGTAAAGTGTCACTGATACTTAATACACAGACAGGTGTCTTGTTTTCTGCTATGTGTTTTTAATTTTCACTTTTAACCTCATTGAACTGATTCTAACTGATTAATACTTTTATTTTAGTCCAGATGGAAGTGACGGAGCAAAGACAGAAACTAAATGACTTGAAGAAACACTGTGACTTACAAACTCAAGGAACAAATGCCAATAAGCTGCACTCCTGCTCTCAGTGTGGAAAGAGTTTCCAGAATAAAGGAAACCTTAATAAACACATAAAAATTCACACTGGAGAGAAACCGTACCCATGCACTCAGTGTGGAAAGAGTTTCAGAGATGCAACAGTTTTAAAAATTCATCTGCACATTCACTCCGGAGAAAAACCATTCAAGTGTGATCAGTGTGGTAAAGGTTTTAATTCATCATCAGGTCTAATAGAACACATCAATGTTCATTCAGATGAGAAGCCTTATGTGTGTTCCCTCTGTGGAAAGAGTTTTCCACGGATAAAGAGTTTTAAACGGCACCAGAAAATACATTATGAAGTGAAAGAACATGTGTGTTGTGACTGTGGGAAGAGCTTTACTAGACCTGACCATCTGAAACTGCACCGAAGAATTCATACTGGAGAAAGACCTTACAAGTGCTCATATTGTGACAAGAGTTTTGCTCAGTCTGGAAACCTGAAAAAGCATGAGCGAATTCATACTGGAGAGAAGCCGTACCACTGTACTCAGTGTGAGAAGAGTTTCAGAGATGCAACAGGTTTAAAAATGCATCTCTGTTTTTACTCTGGAGAAAAACTATTTAACTGTGATCAGTGTGGTAAAGATTTTAATTCATCATCACGACTAAAATTACACCTGAAAGTTCATTCAGATGAGAAGCCTTATGCATGTTCTCTCTGTGGAAAGAGTTTTTTATGGCTGAACAGTTTTAATCTACACCAGAAAACACATAATAAAGTGAGAGATCGTGTGTTGTGACTGTGGGAAGAGCTTTACTAGAGCTGGTGAACTGAAACGGCACCAAAGAATTCATACTGGAGAAAAACCTTACAAGTGCTCATATTGTGACAAGAGTTTCACTCATTCAGGAAACCTGAAATCACACGAGCGAGTTCACACTGGAGAAAAGCCGTACTACTGTACTCAGTGTGAGAAGAGTTTTACTCATATTAAAAAATGTTGTGAGCGACATTTGTTTTCATGTCAAATAGTAAACACTGTGATATAAAATATGGAGTTTTTCCACTCAACAGTCAATAACTGTTTTTGTCCTAAACAGCGACACGCGACTATTCTATTTTAGAAATGTTTTCTATATTTCTGCTGCGTCGCGCTGGAACAACAAATACAAAGTGTGGCAATAATAATCTCAGGTACTGTTTATGTGCTTTATTTGTAAGCGTGTAATGTGACTTTGAATATCATTTAGTGCTCCAGCTTTGTAGCAACAATGGATAATTCACCTCAGATCTTGAAATTAAACAAATGGAAACAAAAACGTTCAAACTGTGAACAAACAAGTGTATTTGACAAATATTGTTTTAGTAACTCAGTAGCCTATGTATTTGAATAATGTTTAAATGGTGTAATAATTGTGAATTTGATTATGTAGCTTATCCATTTTCTTGCTAGTGCTGTCGGGGTGAATTGTGTGCTAATTAGTTCTTTCTAGAATTAGATATATTAATGTAATTTTCATATTTACTAAGTGTACTAAATTGTTATGATAATACATATTATGAGAAATAAAATAGAAACAACATCTTGTCTTGTTTGATCTATTTAATGAACACAGAATGAGTTATATAGTTTTAATCACATAAATGATTTTTTTTTTGATCATTCTATATCAAAGGGGTCATATAATGGTACATGCACTTTTACAAGTTGATTGTACGGAAATGTGTGTTGGCAGTGCCTGTACACAACCATCATAAAATGATAAAAATCCATCCAGTGTTGTTTTTTTTAAATCTCCATATATGTTTTCCCCTGTCTCAAATCAAGCCGTTCGACCTTGTGACGTCACACGGTCGGATGCCCCTCCCACGATTGTTGATTGACAGCAGCGTTTCAACACAGACCCGCCCTCGCTCGTGAGCGAGCTGTCATCATAGTCCGCATTGTTGATACGCTGGAGCAGAATGGTCTAAGCAGTGGCGTAACTTTGTTTTAAAAAGTGGGTGGGACAAGAGATGGGTACCGAAACCCGGTATTAAACGGGCCCCGGTGCTGAATTATGAAATTATTTATTTTAGATTTAGATTTTGGCTTCCAATGATTATAAAAAAGATGATATTTGAGGTATAACCATTAAAAACTAAAGCCACATTCTCTCCAGCGCAACTTCCTTCCCTTCACAGCGGTGCGAAGGGAACATCTAATTTAGGATAATAAATGGAGTGGAAGTGGACATTTTAAAGGCAGACTAACAGGTCTTTGAGGGTCAGAATTCTAGCTGATAGACAGGTGTTCAAATACTTATTTGCAGCTGTATCATACAAATAAATAGTTAAAAAATCATACATTGTGATTTCTGGATTTTTTTTAGAATATGTCTCTCACAGTGGACATGCACCTATGATGACAATTTCAGACCCCTCCATGATTTCCAAGTGGGAGAACTTGCAAAATAGCAGGGTGTTCAAATACTTATTTTCCTCACTGTATATGCGGACAAAAATATATTTATCGTGGCCACTGACAAGACAACC